>NW_027415087.1:0-57951 GCF_964106895.1 Numenius arquata
ACAGAACACTGCAGGCGCCTACGGAACCCTACAGACACCTGCGGGCACTTACAGAACCCTGCAGGCCCCTACAGAACCCTACAGGTCCATACAGAACCCCACAGGGCCCTACGGAACTTTACCAGCCACTACGGAACTCTACGGGCCCCTACAGAACCCTGCAGAACCCTCCAGAACCTTACAGAATCCCACAGACTCCTACAGACTCCTGCGGGCACTTACACAACCCTACAGGCCCCTACGGAACACTGCCAGCCCCTACGGAAGGAACCCTACGGGCCCCTACAGAACTCTACTGGCTCCTGCGGTACTCTACAGGCCTCTAGGGAACCTACAAAGCTCTACGGAGCCCTGTAGATCCTTACGGAAAAGTACGGGCCCCTTCAGACCTCTGCGGGCGCTTATGGAAACCTACAGGACCCTACGGAACTGTACGAGACTCTAGAGGCCTCTAGGGAACACCACAGGCCCCTACGGAACCGTACGAGACTCTACAGGCCCTTAGGGAACACCACAGGCCCCTACGGAACCGTACGAGACTCTACAGACCCCTAGGGAACACCACCGGCCCCTACGGAACCCTACACAACCCTCTGGAAACTTATGGAACTCTACAAGCTCCTACCAACCCCTGCGGGCACTTACACAACCCTACAGGCCTTTACGGAAATCTACGGGACTCCACGGGCCCCTAGGGAACCCTACAGATTTCAACGGAACCCTACGAGCCCCTCTGGAACCCTACAGAATACTCCAGGACCCGACAGCACTCTAAAGACCCTTAGCAACACAACGGAACCTCACTAAAACCCTATGGGCTCCTACAGAACACTGCAGGTGCCTACGGAACCCTACAGACCCCTACGGAATACTACCAGCCGCTACGGAAACCTATGGCCCCTACGGAACTCTACGGAACCTGACAGAAACACTGTGGGCCCCTACAGGCCCTTGCGGGCACTTGCAGAACTCTGCAGGAACCCACGGAACTTTATGGAACCCTACCAGCCCCTACGGAAGCCTAAAGACCCTTGCAGGCAGTTACGGAACGGTACAGGGCCCTACGGAACGTTACCAGCCACTACGGAACTCTACGGGCCCCTACGGAACCCTGCAGAACCCTCCAGAACCTTACAGAATCCCACGGATTCCTACAGACTCCTGCGGGCACTTACTCAACCCTAGAGGACCCTACGGAACACTGCCAGCCCCTGTGGAAGGAACCCTACGGGCCCCTACAGAACACTACTGGCTCCTGCGGTACTCTACAGGCCTCTAGGAAACCTACGAAGCTCTACGGAGCCCTATGGATCCTTACGGAACAGTACGGGCCCCTTCAGACCTCTGCGGGCGCTTATGGAAACCTACAGGACCCTACGGAACTGTACGAGACTCTAGAGGCCCCTAGGGAACACCACAGGCCCCTACGGAACCCTACACAACCCTCTGGAAACTTATGGCACCCTACAAGCTCCTACCAACCCCTGCGGGCACTTACACAACCCTACAGGTCCCTACGGAAATCTACGGGACTCCACGGGCCCCTAGGGAAGCCTACAGATTTCAACGGAAACCTACGAGCCCCTCTGCAACCCTACAGAATACTCCAGGACCCGACAGCACACTACAAGACCCTTAGCAACACAACGGAACCTCACTAAAACCCTATGGGCTCCTACAGAACACTGCAGGCGCCTACGGAACCCTACAGACACCTGCGGGCACTTACAGAACCCTGCAGGCCCCTACAGAACCCTACAGGTCCATACAGAACCCCACAGGGCCCTACGGAACTTTACCAGCCACTACGGAACTCTACGGGCCCCTACAGAACCCTGCAGAACCCTCCAGAACCTTACAGAATCCCACAGACTCCTACAGACTCCTGCGGGCACTTACACAACCCTACAGGCCCCTACGGAACACTGCCAGCCCCTACGGAAGGAACCCTACGGGCCCCTACAGAACTCTACTGGCTCCTGCGGTACTCTACAGGCCTCTAGGGAACCTACAAAGCTCTACGGAGCCCTGTAGATCCTTACGGAAAAGTACGGGCCCCTTCAGACCTCTGCGGGCGCTTATGGAAACCTACAGGACCCTACGGAACTGTACGAGACTCTAGAGGCCTCTAGGGAACACCACAGGCCCCTACGGAACCGTACGAGACTCTACAGGCCCCTAGGGAACACCACCGGCCCCTACGGAACCCTACACAACCCTCTGGAAACTTATGGAACTCTACAAGCTCCTACCAACCCCTGCGGGCACTTACACAACCCTACAGGCCTTTACGGAAATCTACGGGACTCCACGGGCCCCTAGGGAACCCTACAGATTTCAACGGAACCCTACGAGCCCCTCTGGAACCCTACAGAATACTCCAGGACCCGACAGCACTCTAAAGACCCTTAGCAACACAACGGAACCTCACTAAAACCCTATGGGCTCCTACAGAACACTGCAGGTGCCTACGGAACCCTACAGACCCCTACGGAATACTACCAGCCGCTACGGAAACCTATGGCCCCTACGGAACTCTACGGAACCTGACAGAAACACTGTGGGCCCCTACAGGCCCTTGCGGGCACTTGCAGAACTCTGCAGGAACCCACGGAACTTTATGGAACCCTACCAGCCCCTACGGAAGCCTAAAGACCCTTGCAGGCAGTTACGGAACGGTACAGGGCCCTACGGAACGTTACCAGCCACTACGGAACTCTACGGGCCCCTACGGAACCCTGCAGAACCCTCCAGAACCTTACAGAATCCCACGGATTCCTACAGACTCCTGCGGGCACTTACTCAACCCTAGAGGACCCTACGGAACACTGCCAGCCCCTGTGGAAGGAACCCTACGGGCCCCTACAGAACACTACTGGCTCCTGCGGTACTCTACAGGCCTCTAGGAAACCTACGAAGCTCTACGGAGCCCTATGGATCCTTACGGAACAGTACGGGCCCCTTCAGACCTCTGCGGGCGCTTATGGAAACCTACAGGACCCTACGGAACTGTACGAGACTCTAGAGGCCCCTAGGGAACACCACAGGCCCCTACGGAACCCTACACAACCCTCTGGAAACTTATGGCACCCTACAAGCTCCTACCAACCCCTGCGGGCACTTACACAACCCTACAGGCCCCTACGGAAATCTACGGGACTCCACGGGCCCCTAGGGAAGCCTACAGATTTCAACGGAACCCTACGAGCCCCTCTGCAACCCTACAGAATACTCCAGGACCCGACAGCACTCTACAAGACCCTTAGCAACACAACGGAACCTCACTAAAACCCTATGGGCTCCTACAGAACACTGCAGGCGCCTACGGAACCCTACAGACACCTGCGGGCACTTACAGAACCCTGCAGGCCCCTACAGAACCCTACAGGTCCATACAGAACCCCACAGGGCCCTACGGAACTTTACCAGCCACTACGGAACTCTACGGGCCCCTACAGAACCCTGCAGAACCCTCCAGACCTTACAGAATCCCACAGACTCTTACAGACTCCTGCGGGCACTTACACAACCCTACAGGCCCCTACGGAACACTGCCAGCCCCTACGGAAGGAACCCTACGGGCCCCTACAGAACTCTACTGGCTCCTGCGGTACTCTACAGGCCTCTAGGGAACCTACAAAGCTCTACGGAGCCCTGTAGATCCTTACGGAAAAGTACGGGCCCCTTCAGACCTCTGCGGGCGCTTATGGAAACCTACAGGACCCTACGGAACTGTACGAGACTCTAGAGGCCTCTAGGGAACACCACAGGCCCCTACGGAACCGTACGAGACTCTACAGGCCCTTAGGGAACACCACAGGCCCCTACGGAACCGTAAGAGACTCTACAGGCCCCTAGGGAACACCACAGGCCCCTACGGAACCCTACACAACCCTCTGGAAACTTATGGAACCCTACAAGCTCCTACCAACCCCTGCGGGCACTTACACAACCCTACAGGCCTTTACGGAAATCTACGGGACTCTACAGGCCCCTAGGGAACCCTACAGATTTTGACGGAACCCTACGAGCCCCTCTGCAACCCTACAGAATACTCCAGGACCCGACAGCACTCTACAAGACCCTTAGCAACACAACGGAACCTCACTAAAACCCTATGGGCTCCTACAGAACACTGCAGGTGCCTACGGAACCCTACAGACCCCTGCGGAACCCTACAGACACCTGCAGGCACTTACAGAACCCTGCAGGCCCCTACGGAACCCTACAGGTCCATACAGAACCCCACAGGGCCCTACGGAACTTTACCAGCCACTACGGAACTCTACGGGCCCCTACAGAACCCTGCAGAACCCTCCAGAACCTTACAGAATCCCACGGATTCCTACAGACTCCTGCGGGCACTTACTCAACCCTAGAGGACCCTACGGAACACTGCCAGCCCCTGTGGAAGGAACCCTACGGGCCCCTACAGAACACTACTGGCTCCTGCGGTACTCTACAGGCCTCTAGGAAACCTACGAAGCTCTACGGAGCCCTATGGATCCTTACGGAACAGTACGGGCCCCTTCAGACCTCTGCGGGCGCTTATGGAAACCTACAGGACCCTACGGAACTGTACGAGACTCTAGAGGCCCCTAGGGAACACCACAGGCCCCTACGGAACCCTACACAACCCTCTGGAAACTTATGGCACCCTACAAGCTCCTACCAACCCCTGCGGGCACTTACACAACCCTACAGGCCCCTACGGAAATCTACGGGACTCCACGGGCCCCTAGGGAAGCCTACAGATTTCAACGGAACCCTACGAGCCCCTCTGCAACCCTACAGAATACTCCAGGACCCGACAGCACTCTACAAGACCCTTAGCAACACAACGGAACCTCACTAAAACCCTATGGGCTCCTACAGAACACTGCAGGCGCCTACGGAACCCTACAGACACCTGCGGGCACTTACAGAACCCTGCAGGCCCCTACAGAACCCTACAGGTCCATACAGAACCCCACAGGGCCCTACGGAACTTTACCAGCCACTACGGAACTCTACGGGCCCCTACAGAACCCTGCAGAACCCTCCAGAACCTTACAGAATCCCACAGACTCCTACAGACTCCTGCGGGCACTTACACAACCCTACAGGCCCCTACGGAACACTGCCAGCCCCTACGGAAGGAACCCTACGGGCCCCTACAGAACTCTACTGGCTCCTGCGGTACTCTACAGGCCTCTAGGGAACCTACAAAGCTCTACGGAGCCCTGTAGATCCTTACGGAAAAGTACGGGCCCCTTCAGACCTCTGCGGGCGCTTATGGAAACCTACAGGACCCTACGGAACTGTACGAGACTCTAGAGAACCCTAGGGAACACCACAGGCCCCTACGGAACCGTACAAGACTCTACAGGCCCTTAGGGAACACCACAGGCCCCTACGGAACCCTACACAACCCTCTGGAAACTTATGGAACCCTACAAGCTCCTACCAACCCCTGCGGGCACTTACACAACCCTACAGGCCTTTACGGAAATCTACGGGACTCTACAGGCCCCTAGGGAACCCTACAGATTTTGACGGAACCCTACGAGCCCCTCTGCAACCCTACAGAATACTCCAGGACCCGACAGCACTCTACAAGACCCTTAGCAACACAACGGAACCTCACTAAAACCCTATGGGCTCCTACAGAACACTGCAGGTGCCTACGGAACCCTACAGACCCCTGCGGAACCCTACAGACACCTGCAGGCACTTACAGAACCCTGCAGGCCCCTACGGAACCCTACAGGTCCATACAGAACCCCACAGGGCCCTACGGAACTTTACCAGCCACTACGGAACTCTACGGGCCCCTACAGAACCCTGCAGAACCCTCCAGAACCTTACAGAATCCCACGGATTCCTACAGACTCCTGCGGGCACTTACTCAACCCTAGAGGACCCTACGGAACACTGCCAGCCCCTATGGAAGGAACCCTACGGGCCCCTACAGAACACTACTGGCTCCTGCGGTACTCTACAGGCCTCTAGGAAACCTACGAAGCTCTACGGAGCCCTATGGATCCTTACGGAACAGTACGGGCCCCTTCAGACCTCTGCGGGCGCTTATGGAAACCTACAGGACCCTACGGAACTGTACGAGACTCTAGAGGCCCCTAGGGAACACCACAGGCCCCTACGGAACCCTACACAACCCTCCGGAAACTTATGGCACCCTACAAGCTCCTACCAACCCCTGCGGGCACTTACACAACCCTACAGGCCCCTACGGAAATCTACGGGACTCCACGGGCCCCTAGGGAAGCCTACAGATTTCAACGGAACCCTACGAGCCCCTCTGCAACCCTACAGAATACTCCAGGACCCGACAGCACTCTACAAGACCCTTAGCAACACAACGGAACCTCACTAAAACCCTATGGGCTCCTACAGAACACTGCAGGCGCCTACGGAACCCTACAGACACCTGCGGGCACTTACAGAACCCTGCAGGCCCCTACAGAACCCTACAGGTCCATACAGAACCCCACAGGGCCCTACGGAACTTTACCAGCCACTACGGAACTCTACGGGCCCCTACAGAACCCTGCAGAACCCTCCAGAACCTTACAGAATCCCACAGACTCCTACAGACTCCTGCGGGCACTTACACAACCCTACAGGCCCCTACGGAACACTGCCAGCCCCTACGGAAGGAACCCTACGGGCCCCTACAGAACTCTACTGGCTCCTGCGGTACTCTACAGGCCTCTAGGGAACCTACAAAGCTCTACGGAGCCCTGTAGATCCTTACGGAAAAGTACGGGCCCCTTCAGACCTCTGCGGGCGCTTATGGAAACCTACAGGACCCTACGGAACTGTACGAGACTCTAGAGGCCTCTAGGGAACACCACAGGCCCCTACGGAACCGTACGAGACTCTACAGGCCCTTAGGGAACACCACAGGCCCCTACGGAACCGTAAGAGACTCTACAGGCCCCTAGGGAACACCACAGGCCCCTACGGAACCCTACACAACCCTCTGGAAACTTATGGAACCCTACAAGCTCCTACCAACCCCTGCGGGCACTTACACAACCCTACAGGCCTTTACGGAAATCTACGGGACTCTACAGGCCCCTAGGGAACCCTACAGATTTTGACGGAACCCTACGAGCCCCTCTGCAACCCTACAGAATACTCCAGGACCTGACAGCACTCTACAAGACCCTTAGCAACACAACGGAACCTCACTAAAACCCTATGGGCTCCTACAGAACACTGCAGGTGCCTACGGAACCCTACAGACCCCTGCGGAACCCTACAGACACCTGCAGGCACTTACAGAACCCTGCAGGCCCCTACGGAACCCTACAGGTCCATACAGAACCCCACAGGGCCCTACGGAACTTTACCAGCCACTACGGAACTCTACGGGCCCCTACAGAACCCTGCAGAACCCTCCAGAACCTTACAGAATCCCACGGATTCCTACAGACTCCTGCGGGCACTTACTCAACCCTAGAGGACCCTACGGAACACTGCCAGCCCCTGTGGAAGGAACCCTACGGGCCCCTACAGAACACTACTGGCTCCTGCGGTACTCTACAGGCCTCTAGGAAACCTACGAAGCTCTACGGAGCCCTATGGATCCTTACGGAACAGTACGGGCCCCTTCAGACCTCTGCGGGCGCTTATGGAAACCTACAGGACCCTACGGAACTGTACGAGACTCTAGAGGCCCCTAGGGAACACCACAGGCCCCTACGGAACCCTACACAACCCTCCGGAAACTTATGGCACCCTACAAGCTCCTACCAACCCCTGCGGGCACTTACACAACCCTACAGGCCCCTACGGAAATCTACGGGACTCCACGGGCCCCTAGGGAAGCCTACAGATTTCAACGGAACCCTACGAGCCCCTCTGCAACCCTACAGAATACTCCAGGACCCGACAGCACTCTACAAGACCCTTAGCAACACAACGGAACCTCACTAAAACCCTATGGGCTCCTACAGAACACTGCAGGCGCCTACGGAACCCTACAGACACCTGCGGGCACTTACAGAACCCTGCAGGCCCCTACAGAACCCTACAGGTCCATACAGAACCCCACAGGGCCCTACGGAACTTTACCAGCCACTACGGAACTCTACGGGCCCCTACAGAACCCTGCAGAACCCTCCAGAACCTTACAGAATCCCACAGACTCCTACAGACTCCTGCGGGCACTTACACAACCCTACAGGCCCCTACGGAACACTGCCAGCCCCTACGGAAGGAACCCTACGGGCCCCTACAGAACTCTACTGGCTCCTGCGGTACTCTACAGGCCTCTAGGGAACCTACAAAGCTCTACGGAGCCCTGTAGATCCTTACGGAAAAGTACGGGCCCCTTCAGACCTCTGCGGGCGCTTATGGAAACCTACAGGACCCTACGGAACTGTACGAGACTCTAGAGGCCTCTAGGGAACACCACAGGCCCCTACGGAACTGTACGAGACTCTACAGGCCCTTAGGGAACACCACAGGCCCCTACGGAACCGTAAGAGACTCTACAGGCCCCTAGGGAACACCACAGGCCCCTACGGAACCCTACACAACCCTCTGGAAACTTATGGAACCCTACAAGCTCCTACCAACCCCTGCGGGCACTTACACAACCCTACAGGCCTTTACGGAAATCTACGGGACTCTACAGGCCCCTAGGGAACCCTACAGATTTTGACGGAACCCTACGAGCCCCTCTGCAACCCTACAGAATACTCCAGGACCCGACAGCACTCTACAAGACCCTTAGCAACACAACGGAACCTCACTAAAACCCTATGGGCTCCTACAGAACACTGCAGGTGCCTACGGAACCCTACAGACCCCTGCGGAACCCTACAGACACCTGCAGGCACTTACAGAACCCTGCAGGCCCCTACGGAACCCTACAGGTCCATACAGAACCCCACAGGGCCCTACGGAACTTTACCAGCCACTACGGAACTCTACGGGCCCCTACAGAACCCTGCAGAACCCTCCAGAACCTTACAGAATCCCACGGATTCCTACAGACTCCTGCGGGCACTTACTCAACCCTAGAGGACCCTACGGAACACTGCCAGCCCCTGTGGAAGGAACCCTACGGGCCCCTACAGAACACTACTGGCTCCTGCGGTACTCTACAGGCCTCTAGGGAACCTACGAAGCTCTACGGAGCCCTATGGATCCTTACGGAACAGTACGGGCCCCTTCAGACCTCTGCGGGCGCTTATGGAAACCTACAGGACCCTACGGAACTGTACGAGACTCTAGAGGCCCCTAGGGAACACCACAGGCCCCTACGGAACCCTACACAACCCTCTGGAAACTTATGGCACCCTACAAGCTCCTACCAACCCCTGCGGGCACTTACACAACCCTACAGGCCCCTACGGAAATCTACGGGACTCCACGGGCCCCTAGGGAAGCCTACAGATTTCAACGGAACCCTACGAGCCCCTCTGCAACCCTACAGAATACTCCAGGACCCGACAGCACTCTACAAGACCCTTAGCAACACAACGGAACCTCACTAAAACCCTATGGGCTCCTACAGAACACTGCAGGCGCCTACGGAACCCTACAGACACCTGCGGGCACTTACAGAACCCTGCAGGCCCCTACAGAACCCTACAGGTCCATACAGAACCCCACAGGGCCCTACGGAACTTTACCAGCCACTACGGAACTCTACGGGCCCCTACAGAACCCTGCAGAACCCTCCAGAACCTTACAGAATCCCACAGACTCCTACAGACTGCTGCGGGCACTTACACAACCCTACAGGCCCCTACGGAACACTGCCAGCCCCTACGGAAGGAACCCTACGGGCCCCTACAGAACTCTACTGGCTCCTGCGGTACTCTACAGGCCTCTAGGGAACCTACAAAGCTCTACGGAGCCCTGTAGATCCTTACGGAAAAGTACGGGCCCCTTCAGACCTCTGCGGGCGCTTATGGAAACCTACAGGACCCTACGGAACTGTACGAGACTCTAGAGGCCTCTAGGGAACACCACAGGCCCCTACGGAACCGTACGAGACTCTACAGGCCCTTAGAGAACACCACAGGCCCCTACGGAACCGTACGAGACTCTACAGGCCCCTAGGGAACACCACCGGCCCCTACGGAACCCTACACAACCCTCTGGAAACTTATGGAACTCTACAAGCTCCTACCAACCCCTGCGGGCACTTACACAACCCTACAGGCCTTTACGGAAATCTACGGGACTCCACGGGCCCCTAGGGAACCCTACAGATTTCAACGGAACCCTACGAGCCCCTCTGGAACCCTACAGAATACTCCAGGACCCGACAGCACTCTAAAGACCCTTAGCAACACAACGGAACCTCACTAAAACCCTATGGGCTCCTACAGAACACTGCAGGTGCCTACGGAACCCTACAGACCCCTACGGAATACTACCAGCCGCTACGGAAACCTATGGCCCCTACGGAACTCTACGGAACCTGACAGAAACACTGTGGGCCCCTACAGGCCCTTGCGGGCACTTGCAGAACTCTGCAGGAACCCACGGAACTTTATGGAACCCTACCAGCCCCTACGGAAGCCTAAAGACCCTTGCAGGCAGTTACGGAACGGTACAGGGCCCTACGGAACGTTACCAGCCACTACGGAACTCTACGGGCCCCTACGGAACCCTGCAGAACCCTCCAGAACGTTACAGAATCCCACGGATTCCTACAGACTCCTGCGGGCACTTACTCAACCCTAGAGGACCCTACGGAACACTGCCAGCCCCTGTGGAAGGAACCCTACGGGCCCCTACAGAACACTACTGGCTCCTGCGGTACTCTACAGGCCTCTAGGAAACCTACGAAGCTCTACGGAGCCCTATGGATCCTTACGGAACAGTACGGGCCCCTTCAGACCTCTGCGGGCGCTTATGGAAACCTACAGGACCCTACGGAACTGTACGAGACTCTAGAGGCCCCTAGGGAACACCACAGGCCCCTACGGAACCCTACACAACCCTCTGGAAACTTATGGCACCCTACAAGCTCCTACCAACCCCTGCGGGCACTTACACAACCCTACAGGCCCCTACGGAAATCTACGGGACTCCACGGGCCCCTAGGGAAGCCTACAGATTTCAACGGAACCCTACGAGCCCCTCTGCAACCCTACAGAATACTCCAGGACCCGACAGCACTCTACAAGACCCTTAGCAACACAACGGAACCTCACTAAAACCCTATGGGCTCCTACAGAACACTGCAGGCGCCTACGGAACCCTACAGACACCTGCGGGCACTTACAGAACCCTGCAGGCCCCTACAGAACCCTACAGGTCCATACAGAACCCCACAGGGCCCTACGGAACTTTACCAGCCACTACGGAACTCTACGGGCCCCTACAGAACCCTGCAGAACCCTCCAGAACCTTACAGAATCCCACAGACTCCTACAGACTGCTGCGGGCACTTACACAACCCTACAGGCCCCTACGGAACACTGCCAGCCCCTACGGAAGGAACCCTACGGGCCCCTACAGAACTCTACTGGCTCCTGCGGTACTCTACAGGCCTCTAGGGAACCTACAAAGCTCTACGGAGCCCTGTAGATCCTTACGGAAAAGTACGGGCCCCTTCAGACCTCTGCGGGCGCTTATGGAAACCTACAGGACCCTACGGAACTGTACGAGACTCTAGAGGCCTCTAGGGAACACCACAGGCCCCTACGGAACCGTACGAGACTCTACAGGCCCTTAGGGAACACCACAGGCCCCTACGGAACCGTAAGAGACTCTACAGGCCCCTAGGGAACACCACCGGCCCCTACGGAACCCTACACAACCCTCTGGAAACTTATGGAACCCTACAAGCTCCTACCAACCCCTGCGGGCACTTACACAACCCTACAGGCCTTTACGGAAATCTACGGGACTCTACAGGCCCCTAGGGAACCCTACAGATTTTGACGGAACCCTACGAGCCCCTCTGCAACCCTACAGAATACTCCAGGACCCGACAGCACTCTACAAGACCCTTAGCAACACAACGGAACCTCACTAAAACCCTATGGGCTCCTACAGAACACTGCAGGTGCCTACGGAACCCTACAGACCCCTGCGGAACCCTACAGACACCTGCAGGCACTTACAGAACCCTGCAGGCCCCTACGGAACCCTACAGGTCCATACAGAACCCCACAGGGCCCTACGGAACTTTACCAGCCACTACGGAACTCTACGGGCCCCTACAGAACCCTGCAGAACCCTCCAGAACCTTACAGAATCCCACGGATTCCTACAGACTCCTGCGGGCACTTACTCAACCCTAGAGGACCCTACGGAACACTGCCAGCCCCTGTGGAAGGAACCCTACGGGCCCCTACAGAACACTACTGGCTCCTGCGGTACTCTACAGGCCTCTAGGAAACCTACGAAGCTCTACGGAGCCCTATGGATCCTTACGGAACAGTACGGGCCCCTTCAGACCTCTGCGGGCGCTTATGGAAACCTACAGGACCCTACGGAACTGTACGAGACTCTAGAGGCCCCTAGGGAACACCACAGGCCCCTACGGAACCCTACACAACCCTCTGGAAACTTATGGCACCCTACAAGCTCCTACCAACCCCTGCGGGCACTTACACAACCCTACAGGCCCCTACGGAAATCTACGGGACTCCACGGGCCCCTAGGGAAGCCTACAGATTTCAACGGAACCCTACGAGCCCCTCTGCAACCCTACAGAATACTCCAGGACCCGACAGCACTCTACAAGACCCTTAGCAACACAACGGAACCTCACTAAAACCCTATGGGCTCCTACAGAACACTGCAGGCGCCTACGGAACCCTACAGACACCTGCGGGCACTTACAGAACCCTGCAGGCCCCTACAGAACCCTACAGGTCCATACAGAACCCCACAGGGCCCTACGGAACTTTACCAGCCACTACGGAACTCTACGGGCCCCTACAGAACCCTGCAGAACCCTCCAGAACCTTACAGAATCCCACAGACTCCTACAGACTCCTGCGGGCACTTACACAACCCTACAGGCCCCTACGGAACACTGCCAGCCCCTACGGAAGGAACCCTACGGGCCCCTACAGAACTCTAGTGGCTCCTGCGGTACTCTACAGGCCTCTAGGGAACCTACAAAGCTCTACGGAGCCCTGTAGATCCTTACGGAAAAGTACGGGCCCCTTCAGACCTCTGCGGGCGCTTATGGAAACCTACAGGACCCTACGGAACTGTACGAGACTCTAGAGGCCTCTAGGGAACACCACAGGCCCCTACGGAACCGTACGAGACTCTACAGGCCCTTAGGGAACACCACAGGCCCCTACGAAACTGTACGAGACTCTACAGGCCTCTAGGGAACACCACAGGCCCCTACGGAACCGTACGAGACTCTACAGGCCCTTAGGGAACACCACAGGCCCCTACGGAACCGTACGAGACTCTACAGGCCCCTAGGGAACACCACCGGCCCCTACGGAACCCTACACAACCCTCTGGAGACTTATGGAACCCTACAAGATCCTACCAACCCCTGCGGGCACTTACACAACCCTACAGGCCTTTACGGAAATCTACGGGACTCTACAGGCCCCTAGGGAACCCTACAGATTTTGACGGAACCCTACGAGCCCCTCTGCAACCCTACAGAATACTCCAGGACCCGACAGCACTCTACAAGACCCTTAGCAACACAACGGAACCTCACTAAAACCCTATGGGCTCCTACAGAACACTGCAGGTGCCTACGGAACCCTACAGACCCCTACGGAACCCTACAGACACCTGCGGGCACTTACAGAACCCTGCAGGCCCCTACGGAACCCTACAGGTCCATACAGAACCCCACAGGGCCCTACGGAACTTTACCAGCCACTACGGAACTCTACGGGCCCCTACGGAACCCTGCAGAACCCTCCGGAACCTTACAGAATCCCACAGACTCCTACAGACTCCTGCAGGCACATACACAACCCTACAGGCCCCTACGGAACACTGCCAGCCCCTACGGAAGGAACCTTACGGGACCCTACAGAACACTACTGGCTCCTGCGGTACTCTACAGGCCTCTAGGGAACCTACGAAGCTCTACGGAGCCCTATGGATCCTTACGGAACAGTACGGGCCCCTTCAGACCTCTGCGGGCGCTTATGGAAACCTACAGGACCCTACGGAACTGTACGAGACTCTAGAGGCCCCTAGGGAACACTACAGGCCCCTACGGAACCGTACAAGGCTCTACAGGCCCCTAGGGAACACCACAGGCCCCTACGGAAACGTACGAGACTCTACAGGCCCCTAGGGAACACCACAGGCCCCTACGGAACCCTACACAACCCTCTGGAAACTTATGGCACCCTACAAGCTCCTACCAACCCCTGCGGGCACTTACACAACCCTACAGGTCCCTACGGAAATCTACGGGACTCTACAGGCCCCTAGGGAACCCTACAGATTTTGACGGAACCCTACGAGCCCCTCTGCAACCCTACAGAATACTCCAGGACCCGACAGCACTCTACAAGACCCTTAGCAACACAACGGAACCTCACTAAAACCCTATGGGCTCCTACAGAACACTGCAGGTGCCTACGGAACCCTACAGACCCCTACGGAACCCTACAGACACCTGCAGGCACTTACAGAACCCTGCAGGCCCCTACGGAACCCTACAGGTCCATACAGAACCCCACAGGGCCCTACGGAACTTTACCAGCCACTACGGAACTCTACGGGCCCCTACAGAACCCTGCAGAACCCTCCAGAACCTTACAGAATCCCACAGACTCCTACAGACTCCTGCGGGCACTTACACAACCCTACAGGCCCCTACGGAACACTGCCAGCCCCTGTGGAAGGAACCGTACGGGCCCCTACAGAACACTACTGGCTCCTGCGGTACTCTACAGGCCTCTAGGAAACCTACGAAGCTCTACGGAGCCCTATGGATCCTTACGGAACAGTACGGGCCCCTTCAGACCTCTGCGGGCGCTTATGGAAACCTACAGGACCCTACGGAACTGTACGAGACTCTAGAGGCCCCTAGGGAACACTACAGGCCCCTACGGAACCGTACAAGGCTCTACAGGCCCCTAGGGAACACCACAGGCCCCTACGGAAACGTACGAGACTCTACAGGCCCCTAGGGAACACCACCGGCCCCTACGGAACCCTACACAACCCTCTGGAAACTTATGGAACTCTACAAGCTCCTACCAACCCCTGCGGGCACTTACACAACCCTACAGGCCCCTACGGAAATCTACGGGACTCCACGGGCCCCTAGGGAACCCTACAGATTTCAACGGAACCCTACGAGCCCCTCTGGAACCCTACAGAATACTCCAGGACCCGACAGCACTCTAAAGACCCTTAGCAACACAACGGAACCTCACTAAAACCCTATGGGCTCCTACAGAACACTGCAGGTGCCTACGGAACCCTACAGACCCCTACGGAATACTACCAGCCGCTACGGAAACCTATGGCCCCTACGGAACTCTACGGAACCTGACAGAAACACTGTGGGCCCCTACAGGCCCTTGCGGGCACTTGCAGAACTCTGCAGGAACCCACGGAACTTTATGGAACCCTACCAGCCCCTACGGAAGCCTAAAGACCCTTGCAGGCAGTTACGGAACGGTACAGGGCCCTACGGAACGTTACCAGCCACTACGGAACTCTACGGGCCCCTACGGAACCCTGCAGAACCCTCCAGAACCTTACAGAATCCCACGGATTCCTACAGACTCCTGCGGGCACTTACTCAACCCTAGAGGACCCTACGGAACACTGCCAGCCCCTGTGGAAGGAACCCTACGGGCCCCTACAGAACACTACTGGCTCCTGCGGTACTCTACAGGCCTCTAGGAAACCTACGAAGCTCTACGGAGCCCTATGGATCCTTACGGAACAGTACGGGCCCCTTCAGACCTCTGCGGGCGCTTATGGAAACCTACAGGACCCTACGGAACTGTACGAGACTCTAGAGGCCCCTAGGGAACACCACAGGCCCCTACGGAACCCTACACAACCCTCTGGAAACTTATGGCACCCTACAAGCTCCTACCAACCCCTGCGGGCACTTACACAACCCTACAGGTCCCTACGGAAATCTACGGGACTCCACGGGCCCCTAGGGAAGCCTACAGATTTCAACGGAAACCTACGAGCCCCTCTGGAACCCTACAGAATACTCCAGGACCCGACAGCACACTACAAGACCCTTAGCAACACAACGGAACCTCACTAAAACCCTATGGGCTCCTACAGAACCCTGCAGGCCCCTACAGAACCCTACAGGTCCATACAGAACCCCACAGGGCCCTACGGAACTTTACCAGCCACTACGGAACTCTACGGGCCCCTACAGAACCCTGCAGAACCCTCCAGAACCTTACAGAATCCCACAGACTCCTACAGACTCCTGCGGGCACTTACACAACCCTACAGGCCCCTACGGAACACTGCCAGCCCCTACGGAAGGAACCCTACGGGCCCCTACAGAACTCTACTGGCTCCTGCGGTACTCTACAGGCCTCTAGGGAACCTACAAAGCTCTACGGAGCCCTGTAGATCCTTACGGAAAAGTACGGGCCCCTTCAGACCTCTGCGGGCGCTTATGGAAACCTACAGGACCCTACGGAACTGTACGAGACTCTAGAGGCCTCTAGGGAACACCACAGGCCCCTACGGAACCGTACGAGACTCTACAGGCCCTTAGGGAACACCACAGGCCCCTACGGAACCCTACACAACCCTCTGGAAACTTATGGAACTCTACAAGCTCCTACCAACCCCTGCGGGCACTTACACAACCCTACAGGCCCCTACGGAAATCTACGGGACTCCACGGGCCCCTAGGGAACCCTACAGATTTCAACGGAACCCTACGAGCCCCTCTGGAACCCTACAGAATACTCCAGGACCCGACAGCACTCTAAAGACCCTTAGCAACACAACGGAACCTCACTAAAACCCTATGGGCTCCTACAGAACACTGCAGGTGCCTACGGAACCCTACAGACCCCTACGGAATACTACCAGCCGCTACGGAAACCTATGGCCCCTACGGAACTCTACGGAACCTGACAGAAACACTGTGGGCCCCTACAGGCCCTTGCGGGCACTTGCAGAACTCTGCAGGAACCCACGGAACTTTATGGAACCCTACCAGCCCCTACGGAAGCCTAAAGACCCTTGCAGGCAGTTACGGAACGGTACAGGGCCCTACGGAACGTTACCAGCCACTACGGAACTCTACGGGCCCCTACGGAACCCTGCAGAACCCTCCAGAACCTTACAGAATCCCACGGATTCCTACAGACTCCTGCGGGCACTTACTCAACCCTAGAGGACCCTACGGAACACTGCCAGCCCCTGTGGAAGGAACCCTACGGGCCCCTACAGAACACTACTGGCTCCTGCGGTACTCTACAGGCCTCTAGGAAACCTACGAAGCTCTACGGAGCCCTATGGATCCTTACGGAACAGTACGGGCCCCTTCAGACCTCTGCGGGCGCTTATGGAAACCTACAGGACCCTACGGAACTGTACGAGACTCTACAGGCCCCTAGGGAACACCACAGGCCCCTACGGAACCCTACACAACCCTCTGGAAACTTATGGCACCCTACAAGCTCCTACCAACCCCTGCGGGCACTTACACAACCCTACAGGTCCCTACGGAAATCTACGGGACTCCACGGGCCCCTAGGGAAGCCTACAGATTTCAACGGAAACCTACGAGCCCCTCTGGAACCCTACAGAATACTCCAGGACCCGACAGCACACTACAAGACCCTTAGCAACACAACGGAACCTCACTAAAACCCTATGGGCTCCTACAGAACCCTGCAGGCCCCTACAGAACCCTACAGACCCCTACGGAATACTACCAGCCGCTACGGAAACCTATGGCCCCTACGGAACTCTACGGAACCTGACAGAAACACTGTGGGCCCCTACAGGCCCTTGCGGGCACTTGCAGAACTCTGCAGGAACCCACGGAACTTTATGGAACCCTACCAGCCCCTACGGAAGCCTAAAGACCCTTGCAGGCAGTTACGGAACGGTACAGGGCCCTACGGAACGTTACCAGCCACTACGGAACTCTACGGGCCCCTACGGAACCCTGCAGAACCCTCCAGAACGTTACAGAATCCCACGGATTCCTACAGACTCCTGCGGGCACTTACTCAACCCTAGAGGACCCTACGGAACACTGCCAGCCCCTACGGAAGGAACCCTACGGGCCCCTACAGAACACTACTGGCTCCTGCGGTACTCTACAGGCCTCTAGGAAACCTACGAAGCTCTACGGAGCCCTATGGATCCTTACGGAACAGTACGGGCCCCTTCAGACCTCTGCGGGCGCTTATGGAAACCTACAGGACCCTACGGAACTGTACGAGACTCTAGAGGCCCCTAGGGAACACCACAGGCCCCTACGGAACCCTACACAACCCTCTGGAAACTTATGGCACCCTACAAGCTCCTACCAACCCCTGCGGGCACTTACACAACCCTACAGGCCCCTACGGAAATCTACGGGACTCCACGGGCCCCTAGGGAACCCTACAGATTTCAACGGAACCCTACGAGCCCCTCTGCAACCCTACAGAATACTCCAGGACCCGACAGCACTCTACAAGACCCTTAGCAACACAACGGAACCTCACTAAAACCCTATGGGCTCCTACAGAACACTGCAGGCGCCTACGGAACCCTACAGACACCTGCGGGCACTTACAGAACCCTGCAGGCCCCTACAGAACCCTACAGGTCCATACAGAACCCCACAGGGCCCTACGGAACTTTACCAGCCACTACGGAACTCTACGGGCCCCTACAGAACCCTGCAGAACCCTCCAGAACCTTACAGAATCCCACAGACTCTTACAGACTCCTGCGGGCACTTACACAACCCTACAGGCCCCTACGGAACACTGCCAGCCCCTACGGAAGGAACCCTACGGGCCCCTACAGAACTCTACTGGCTCCTGCGGTACTCTACAGGCCTCTAGGGAACCTACAAAGCTCTACGGAGCCCTGTAGATCCTTACGGAAAAGTACGGGCCCCTTCAGACCTCTGCGGGCGCTTATGGAAACCTACAGGACCCTACGGAACTGTACGAGACTCTAGAGGCCTCTAGGGAACACCACAGGCCCCTACGGAACCGTACGAGACTCTACAGGCCCTTAGGGAACACCACAGGCCCCTACGGAACCGTAAGAGACTCTACAGGCCCCTAGGGAACACCACCGGCCCCTACGGAACCCTACACAACCCTCTGGAAACTTATGGAACCCTACAAGCTCCTACCAACCCCTGCGGGCACTTACACAACCCTACAGGCCTTTACGGAAATCTACGGGACTCTACAGGCCCCTAGGGAACCCTACAGATTTTGACGGAACCCTACGAGCCCCTCTGCAACCCTACAGAATACTCCAGGACCCGACAGCACTCTACAAGACCCTTAGCAACACAACGGAAACTCACTAAAACCCTATGGGCTCCTACAGAACACTGCAGGTGCCTACGGAACCCTACAGACCCCTGCGGAACCCTACAGACACCTGCAGGCACTTACAGAACCCTGCAGGCCCCTACGGAACCCTACAGGTCCATACAGAACCCCACAGGGCCCTACGGAACTTTACCAGCCACTACGGAACTCTACGGGCCCCTACAGAACCCTGCAGAACCCTCCAGAACCTTACAGAATCCCACGGATTCCTACAGACTCCTGCGGGCACTTACTCAACCCTAGAGGACCCTACGGAACACTGCCAGCCCCTATGGAAGGAACCCTACGGGCCCCTACAGAACACTACTGGCTCCTGCGGTACTCTACAGGCCTCTAGGAAACCTACGAAGCTCTACGGAGCCCTATGGATCCTTACGGAACAGTACGGGCCCCTTCAGACCTCTGCGGACGCTTATGGAAACCTACAGGACCCTACGGAACTGTACGAGACTCTAGAGGCCCCTAGGGAACACCACAGGCCCCTACGGAACCCTACACAACCCTCTGGAAACTTATGGCACCCTACAAGCTCCTACCAACCCCTGCGGGCACTTACACAACCCTACAGGCCCCTACGGAAATCTACGGGACTCCACGGGCCCCTAGGGAAGCCTACAGATTTCAACGGAACCCTACGAGCCCCTCTGCAACCCTACAGAATACTCCAGGACCCGACAGCACTCTACAAGACCCTTAGCAACACAACGGAACCTCACTAAAACCCTATGGGCTCCTACAGAACACTGCAGGCGCCTACGGAACCCTACAGACACCTGCGGGCACTTACAGAACCCTGCAGGCCCCTACAGAACCCTACAGGTCCATACAGAACCCCACAGGGCCCTACGGAACTTTACCAGCCACTACGGAACTCTACGGGCCCCTACAGAACCCTGCAGAACCCTCCAGAACCTTACAGAATCCCACGGATTCCTACAGACTGCTGCGGGCACTTACACAACCCTACAGGCCCCTACGGAACACTGCCAGCCCCTACGGAAGGAACCCTACGGGCCCCTACAGAACTCTACTGGCTCCTGCGGTACTCTACAGGCCTCTAGGGAACCTACAAAGCTCTACGGAGCCCTGTAGATCCTTACGGAAAAGTACGGGCCCCTTCAGACCTCTGCGGGCGCTTATGGAAACCTACAGGACCCTACGGAACTGTACGAGACTCTACAGGCCTCTAGGGAACACCACAGGCCCCTACGGAACCGTACGAGACTCTACAGGCCCTTAGGGAACACCACAGGCCCCTACGAAACTGTACGAGACTCTACAGGCCTCTAGGGAACACCACAGGCCCCTACGGAACCGTACGAGACTCTACAGGCCCTTAGGGAACACCACAGGCCCCTACGGAACCGTACGAGACTCTACAGGCCCCTAGGGAACACCACCGGCCCCTACGGAACCCTACACAACCCTCTGGAGACTTATGGAACCCTACAAGATCCTACCAACCCCTGCGGGCACTTACACAACCCTACAGGCCTTTACGGAAATCTACGGGACTCTACAGGCCCCTAGGGAACCCTACAGATTTTGACGGAACCCTACGAGCCCCTCTGCAACCCTACAGAATACTCCAGGACCTGACAGCACTCTACAAGACCCTTAGCAACACAACGGAACCTCACTAAAACCCTATGGGCTCCTACAGAACACTGCAGGTGCCTACGGAACCCTACAGACCCCTACGGAACCCTACAGACACCTGCGGGCACTTACAGAACCCTGCAGGCCCCTACGGAACCCTACAGGTCCATACAGAACCCCACAGGGCCCTACGGAACTTTACCAGCCACTACGGAACTCTACGGGCCCCTACGGAACCCTGCAGAACCCTCCGGAACCTTACAGAATCCCACAGACTCCTACAGACTCCTGCAGGCACATACACAACCCTACAGGCCCCTACGGAACACTGCCAGCCCCTACGGAAGGAACCTTACGGGCCCCTACAGAACACTACTGGCTCCTGCGGTACTCTACAGGCCTCTAGGGAACCTACGAAGCTCTACGGAGCCCTATGGATCCTTACGGAACAGTACGGGCCCCTTCAGACCTCTGCGGGCGCTTATGGAAACCTACAGGACCCTACGGAACTGTACGAGACTCTAGAGGCCCCTAGGGAACACTACAGGCCCCTACGGAAACGTACAAGGCTCTACAGGCCCCTAGGGAACACCACAGGCCCCTACGGAAACGTACGAGACTCTACAGGCCCCTAGGGAACACCACAGGCCCCTACGGAACCCTACACAACCCTCTGGAAACTTATGGAACCCTACAAGCTCCTACCAACCCCTGCGGGCACTTACACAACCCTACAGGTCCCTACGGAAATCTACGGGACTCTACAGGCCCCTAGGGAACCCTACAGATTTTGACGGAACCCTACGAGCCCCTCTGCAACCCTACAGAATACTCCAGGACCCGACAGCACTCTACAAGACCCTTAGCAACACAACGGAAACTCACTAAAACCCTATGGGCTCCTACAGAACACTGCAGGTGCCTACGGAACCCTACAGACCCCTACGGAACCCTACAGACACCTGCAGGCACTTACAGAACCCTGCAGGCCCCTACGGAACCCTACAGGTCCATACAGAACCCCACAGGGCCCTACGGAACTTTACCAGCCACTACGGAACTCTACGGGCCCCTACAGAACCCTGCAGAACCCTCCAGAACCTTACAGAATCCCACAGACTCCTACAGACTCCTGCAGGCACTTACACAACCCTACAGGCCCCTACGGAACACTGCCAGCCCCTGTGGAAGGAATCGTACGGGCCCCTACAGAACACTACTGGCTCCTGCGGTACTCTACAGGCCTCTAGGAAACCTACGAAGCTCTACGGAGCCCTATGGATCCTTACGGAACAGTACGGGCCCCTTCAGACCTCTGCGGGCGCTTATGGAAACCTACAGGACCCTACGGAACTGTACGAGACTCTAGAGGCCCCTAGGGAACACTACAGGCCCCTACGGAAACGTACAAGGCTCTACAGGCCCCTAGGGAACACCACAGGCCCCTACGGAAACGTACGAGACTCTACAGGCCCCTAGGGAACACCACAGGCCCCTACGGAACCCTACACAACCCTCTGGAAACTTATGGCACCCTACAAGCTCCTACCAACCCCTGCGGGCACTTACACAACCCTACAGGTCCCTACGGAAATCTACGGGACTCCACGGGCCCCTAGGGAAGCCTACAGATTTCAACGGAACCCTACGAGCCCCTCTGGAACCCTACAGAATACTCCAGGACCCGACAGCACTCTACAAGACCCTTAGCAACACAACGGAACCTCACTAAAACCCTATGGGCTCCTACAGAACACTGCAGGCGCCTACGGAACCCTACAGACACCTGCGGGCACTTACAGAACCCTGCAGGCCCCTACAGAACCCTACAGGTCCATACAGAACCCCACAGGGCCCTACGGAACTTTACCAGCCACTACGGAACTCTACGGGCCCCTACAGAACCCTGCAGAACCCTCCAGAACCTTACAGAATCCCACGGATTCCTACAGACTGCTGCGGGCACTTACACAACCCTACAGGCCCCTACGGAACACTGCCAGCCCCTACGGAAGGAACCCTACGGGCCCCTACAGAACTCTACTGGCTCCTGCGGTACTCTACAAGCCTCTAGGGAACCTACAAAGCTCTACGGAGCCCTGTAGATGCTTACGGAAAAGTACGGGCCCCTTCAGACCTCTGCGGGTGCTTATGGAAACCTACAGGACCCTACGGAACTGTACGAGACTCTACAGGCCTCTAGGGAACACCACAGGCCCCTACGGAACCGTACGAGACTCTACAGGCCCTTAGGGAACACCACAGGCCCCTACGGAACCGTACGAGACTCTACAGGCCCCTAGGGAACACCACCGGCCCCTACGGAACCCTACACAACCCTCTGGAGACTTATGGAACCCTACAAGATCCTACCAACCCCTGCGGGCACTTGCACAACCCTACAGGCCTTTACGGAAATCTACGGGACTCTACAGGCCCCTAGGGAACCCTACAGATTTTGACGGAACCCTACGAGCCCCTCTGCAACCCTACAGAATACTCCAGGACCTGACAGCACTCTACAAGACCCTTAGCAACACAACGGAACCTCACTAAAACCCTATGGGCTCCTACAGAACACTGCAGGTGCCTACGGAACCCTACAGACCCCTACGGAACCCTACAGACACCTGCGGGCACTTACAGAACCCTGCAGGCCCCTACGGAACCCTACAGGTCCATACAGAACCCCACAGGGCCCTACGGAACTTTACCAGCCACTACGGAACTCTACGGGCCCCTACGGAACCCTGCAGAACCCTCCGGAACCTTACAGAATCCCACAGACTCCTACAGACTCCTGCAGGCACATACACAACCCTACAGGCCCCTACGGAACACTGCCAGCCCCTACGGAAGGAACCTTACGGGCCCCTACAGAACACTACTGGCTCCTGCGGTACTCTACAGGCCTCTAGGGAACCTACGAAGCTCTACGGAGCCCTATGGATCCTTACGGAACAGTACGGGCCCCTTCAGACCTCTGCGGGCGCTTATGGAAACCTACAGGACCCTACGGAACTGTACGAGACTCTAGAGGCCCCTAGGGAACACTACAGGCCCCTACGGAACCGTACAAGGCTCTACAGGCCCCTAGGGAACACCACAGGCCCCTACGGAAACGTACGAGACTCTACAGGCCCCTAGGGAACACCACAGGCCCCTACGGAACCCTACACAACCCTCTGGAAACTTATGGCACCCTACAAGCTCCTACCAACCCCTGCGGGCACTTACACAACCCTACAGGTCCCTACGGAAATCTACGGGACTCTACAGGCCCCTAGGGAACCCTACAGATTTTGACGGAACCCTACGAGCCCCTCTGGAACCCTACAGAATACTCCAGGACCCGACAGCACTCTACAAGACCCTTAGCAACACAACGGAAACTCACTAAAACCCTATGGGCTCCTACAGAACACTGCAGGTGCCTACGGAACCCTACAGACCCCTACGGAACCCTACAGACACCTGCAGGCACTTACAGAACCCTGCAGGCCCCTACGGAACCCTACAGGTCCATACAGAACCCCACAGG
The DNA here is from genome assembly GCF_964106895.1 of Numenius arquata. Lineage (NCBI taxonomy): Eukaryota > Metazoa > Chordata > Aves > Charadriiformes > Scolopacidae > Numenius > Numenius arquata. Next base: position 24,640 of record NW_027415087.1, read on the forward strand.
GCCCTACGGAACTTTACCAGCCACTACGGAACTCTACGGGCCCCTACAGAACCCTGCAGAACCCTCCAGAACCTTACAGAATCCCACAGACTCCTACAGACTCCTGCAGGCACATACACAACCCTAGAGGCCCCTACGGAACACTGCCAGCCCCTGTGGAAGGAACCGTACGGGCCCCTACAGAACACTACTGGCTCCTGCGGTACTCTACAGGCCTCTAGGAAACCTACGAAGCTCTACGGAGCCCTATGGATCCTTACGGAACAGTACGGGCCCCTTCAGACCTCTGCGGGCGCTTATGGAAACCTACAGGACCCTACGGAACTGTACGAGACTCTAGAGGCCCCTAGGGAACACTACAGGCCCCTACGGAACCGTACAAGGCTCTACAGGCCCCTAGGGAACACCACAGGCCCTACGGAAACGTACGAGACTCTACAGGCCCCTAGGGAACACCACAGGCCCCTACGGAACCCTACACAACCCTCTGGAAACTTATGGCACCCTACAAGCTCCTACCAACCCCTGCGGGCACTTACACAACCCTACAGGTCCCTACGGAAATCTACGGGACTCCACGGGCCCCTAGGGAAGCCTACAGATTTCAACGGAACCCTACGAGCCCCTCTGGAACCCTACAGAATACTCCAGGACCCGACAGCACAGTACAAGACCCTTAGCAACACAACGGAACCTCACTAAAACCCTATGGGCTCCTACAGAACACTGCAGGCGCCTACGGAACCCTACAGACACCTGCGGGCACTTACAGAACCCTGCAGGCCCCTACAGAACCCTACAGGTCCATACAGAACCCCACAGGGCCCTACGGAACTTTACCAGCCACTACGGAACTCTACGGGCCCCTACAGAACCCTGCAGAACCCTCCAGAACCTTACAGAATCCCACGGATTCCTACAGACTGCTGCGGGCACTTACACAACCCTACAGGCCCCTACGGAACACTGCCAGCCCCTACGGAAGGAACCCTACGGGCCCCTACAGAACTCTACTGGCTCCTGCGGTACTCTACAAGCCTCTAGGGAACCTACAAAGCTCTACGGAGCCCTGTAGATGCTTACGGAAAAGTACGGGCCCCTTCAGACCTCTGCGGGTGCTTATGGAAACCTACAGGACCCTACGGAACTGTACGAGACTCTACAGGCCTCTAGGGAACACCACAGGCCCCTACGGAACCGTACGAGACTCTACAGGCCCTTAGGGAACACCACAGGCCCCTACGGAACTTTACCAGCCACTACGGAACTCTACGGGCCCCTACGGAACCCTGCAGAACCCTCCGGAACCTTACAGAATCCCACAGACTCCTACAGACTCCTGCAGGCACATACACAACCCTACAGGCCCCTACGGAACACTGCCAGCCCCTACGGAAGGAACCTTACGGGACCCTACAGAACACTACTGGCTCCTGCGGTACTCTACAGGCCTCTAGGGAACCTACGAAGCTCTACGGAGCCCTATGGATCCTTACGGAACAGTACGGGCCCCTTCAGACCTCTGCGGGCGCTTATGGAAACCTACAGGACCCTACGGAACTGTACGAGACTCTAGAGGCCCCTAGGGAACACTACAGGCCCCTACGGAAACGTACAAGGCTCTACAGGCCCCTAGGGAACACCACAGGCCCCTACGGAAACGTACGAGACTCTACAGGCCCTTAGGGAACACCACAGGCCCCTACGGAAACGTACGAGACTCTACAGGCCCCTAGGGAACACCACCGGCCCCTACGGAACCCTACACAACCCTCTGGAAACTTATGGAACCCTACAAGCTCCTACCAACCCCTGCGGGCACTTACACAACCCTACAGGTCCCTACGGAAATCTACGGGACTCCACGGGCCCCTAGGGAAGCCTACAGATTTCGACGGAACCCTACGAGCCCCTCTGGAACCCTACAGAATACTCCAGGACCCGACAGCACTCTACAAGACCCTTAGCAACACAACGGAAACTCACTAAAACCCTATGGGCTCCTACAGAACACTGCAGGCGCCTACGGAACCCTACAGACACCTGCGGGCACTTACAGAACCCTGCAGGCCCCTACAGAACCCTACAGGTCCATACAGAACCCCACAGGGCCCTACGGAACTTTACCAGCCACTACGGAACTCTACGGGCCCCTACAGAACCCTGCAGAACCCTCCAGAACCTTACAGAATCCCACGGACTCCTACAGACTGCTGTGGGCACTTACACAACCCTACAGGCCCCTACGGAACACTGCCAGCCCCTACGGAAGGAACCCTACGGGCCCCTACAGAACCCTACTGGCTCCTGCGGTACTCTACAGGCCTCTAGGGAACCTACAAAGCTCTACGGAGCCCTGTAGATGCTTACGGAAAAGTACGGGCCCCTTCAGACCTCTGCGGGCGCTTATGGAAACCTACAGGACCCTACGGAACTGTACGAGACTCTACAGGCCTCTAGGGAACACCACAGGCCCCTACGGAACCGTACGAGACTCTACAGGCCCTTAGGGAACACCACAGGCCCCTACGGAAACGTACGAGACTCTACAGGCCCCTAGGGAACACCACCGGCCCCTACGGAACCCTACACAACCCTCTGGAAACTTATGGAACCCTACAAGCTCCTACCAACCCCTGCGGGCACTTACACAACCCTACAGGTCCCTACGGAAATCTACGGGACTCCACGGGCCCCTAGGGAAGCCTACAGATTTCGATGGAACCCTACGAGCCCCTCTGGAACCCTACAGAATACTCCAGGACCCGACAGCACTCTACAAGACCCTTAGCAACACAACGGAAACTCACTAAAACCCTATGGGCTCCTACAGAACACTGCAGGCGCCTACGGAACCCTACAGACACCTGCGGGCACTTACAGAACCCTGCAGGCCCCTACAGAACCCTACAGGTCCATACAGAACCCCACAGGGCCCTACGGAACTTTACCAGCCACTACGGAACTCTACGGGCCCCTACAGAACCCTGCAGAACCCTCCAGAACCTTACAGAATCCCACGGATTCCTACAGACTGCTGCGGGCACTTACACAACCCTACAGGCCCCTACGGAACACTGCCAGCCCCTACGGAAGGAACCCTACGGGCCCCTACAGAACTCTACTGGCTCCTGCGGTACTCTACAGGCCTCTAGGGAACCTACAAAGCTCTACGGAGCCCTGTAGATCCTTACGGAAAAGTACGGGCCCCTTCAGACCTCTGCGGGCGCTTATGGAAACCTACAGGACCCTACGGAACTGTACGAGACTCTACAGGCCTCTAGGGAACACCACAGGCCCCTACGGAACCGTACGAGACTCTACAGGCCCTTAGGGAACACCACAGGCCCCTACGGAACCGTACGAGACTCTACAGGCCCCTAGGGAACACCACAGGCCCCTACGGAACCCTACACAACCCTCTGGAAACTTATGGCACCCTACAAGCTCCTACCAACCCCTGCGGGCACTTACACAACCCTACAGGTCCCTACGGAAATCTACGGGACTCTACAGGCCCCTAGGGAACCCTACAGATTTTGACGGAACCCTACGAGCCCCTCTGCAACCCTACAGAATACTCCAGGACCCGACAGCACTCTACAAGACCCTTAGCAACACAACGGAAACTCACTAAAACCCTATGGGCTCCTACAGAACACTGCAGGTGCCTACGGAACCCTACAGACCCCTACGGAACCCTACAGACACCTGCAGGCACTTACAGAACCCTGCAGGCCCCTACGGAACCCTACAGGTCCATACAGAACCCCACAGGGCCCTACGGAACTTTACCAGCCACTACGGAACTCTACGGGCCCCTACAGAACCCTGCAGAACCCTCCAGAACCTTACAGAATCCCACAGACTCCTACAGACTCCTGCAGGCACTTACACAACCCTACAGGCCCCTACGGAACACTGCCAGCCCCTGTGGAAGGAACCGTACGGGCCCCTACAGAACACTACTGGCTCCTGCGGTACTCTACAGGCCTCTAGGAAACCTACGAAGCTCTACGGAGCCCTATGGATCCTTACGGAACAGTACAGGCCCCTTCAGACCTCTGCGGGCGCTTATGGAAACCTACAGGACCCTACGGAACTGTACGAGACTCTAGAGGCCCCTAGGGAACACTACAGGCCCCTACGGAAACGTACAAGGCTCTACAGGCCCCTAGGGAACACCACAGGCCCCTACGGAAACGTACGAGACTCTACAGGCCCCTAGGGAACACCACAGGCCCCTACGGAACCCTACACAACCCTCTGGAAACTTATGGCACCCTACAAGCTCCTACCAACCCCTGCGGGCACTTACACAACCCTACAGGTCCCTACGGAAATCTACGGGACTCCACGGGCCCCTAGGGAAGCCTACAGATTTCGATGGAACCCTACGAGCCCCTCTGGAACCCTACAGAATACTCCAGGACCCGACAGCACTCTACAAGACCCTTAGCAACACAACGGAAACTCACTAAAACCCTATGGGCTCCTACAGAACACTGCAGGCGCCTACGGAACCCTACAGACACCTGCGGGCACTTACAGAACCCTGCAGGCCCCTACAGAACCCTACAGGTCCATACAGAACCCCACAGGGCCCTACGGAACTTTACCAGCCACTACGGAACTCTACGGGCCCCTACAGAACCCTGCAGAACCCTCCAGAACCTTACAGAATCCCACGGATTCCTACAGACTGCTGCGGGCACTTACACAACCCTACAGGCCCCTACGGAACACTGCCAGCCCCTACGGAAGGAACCCTACGGGCCCCTACAGAACTCTACTGGCTCCTGCGGTACTCTACAGGCCTCTAGGGAACCTACAAAGCTCTACGGAGCCCTGTAGATCCTTACGGAAAAGTACGGGCCCCTTCAGACCTCTGCGGGCGCTTATGGAAACCTACAGGACCCTACGGAACTGTACGAGACTCTACAGGCCTCTAGGGAACACCACAGGCCCCTACGGAACCGTACGAGACTCTACAGGCCCTTAGGGAACACCACAGGCCCCTACGGAACCGTACGAGACTCTACAGGCCCCTAGGGAACACCACCGGCCCCTACGGAACCCTACACAACCCTCTGGAAACTTATGGAACCCTACAAGCTCCTACCAACCCCTGCGGGCACTTACACAACCCTACAGGCCTTTACGGAAATCTACGGGACTCTACAGGCCCCTAGGGAACCCTACAGATTTTGACGGAACCCTACGAGCCCCTCTGCAACCCTACAGAATACTCCAGGACCCGACAGCACTCTACAAGACCCTTAGCAACACAACGGAAACTCACTAAAACCCTATGGGCTCCTACAGAACACTGCAGGTGCCTACGGAACCCTACAGACCCCTACGGAACCCTACAGACACCTGCAGGCACTTACAGAACCCTGCAGACCCCTACGGAACCCTACAGGTCCATACAGAACCCCACAGGGCCCTACGGAACTTTACCAGCCACTACGGAACTCTACGGGCCCCTACAGAACCCTGCAGAACCCTCCAGAACCTTACAGAATCCCACAGACTCCTACAGACTCCTGTAGGCACATACACAACCCTAGAGGCCCCTACGGAACACTGCCAGCCCCTGTGGAAGGAACCGTACGGGCCCCTACAGAACACTACTGGCTCCTGCGGTACTCTACAGGCCTCTAGGAAACCTACGAAGCTCTACGGAGCCCTATGGATCCTTACGGAACAGTACGGGCCCCTTCAGACCTCTGCGGGCGCTTATGGAAACCTACAGGACCCTACGGAACTGTACGAGACTCTAGAGGCCCCTAGGGAACACTACAGGCCCCTACGGAAACGTACAAGGCTCTACAGGCCCTTAGGGAACACCACAGGCCCCTACGGAAACGTACGAGACTCTACAGGCCCCTAGGGAACACCACAGGCCCCTACGGAACCCTACACAACCCTCTGGAAACTTATGGCACCCTACAAGCTCCTACCAACCCCTGCGGGCACTTACACAACCCTACAGGTCCCTACGGAAATCTACGGGACTCCACGGGCCCCTAGGGAAGCCTACAGATTTTGACGGAACCCTACGAGCCCCTCTGGAACCCTACAGAATACTCCAGGACCCGACAGCACAGTACAAGACCCTTAGCAACACAACGGAACCTCACTAAAACCCTATGGGCTCCTACAGAACACTGCAGGCGCCTACGGAACCCTACAGACACCTGCGGGCACTTACAGAACCCTGCAGGCCCCTACAGAACCCTACAGGTCCATACAGAACCCCACAGGGCCCTACGGAACTTTACCAGCCACTACGGAACTCTACGGGCCCCTACAGAACCCTGCAGAACCCTCCAGAACCTTACAGAATCCCACGGACTCCTACAGACTGCTGTGGGCACTTACACAACCCTACAGGCCCCTACAGAACACTGCCAGCCCCTACGGAAGGAACCCTACGGGCCCCTACAGAACCCTACTGGCTCCTGCGGTACTCTACAGGCCTCTAGGGAACCTACAAAGCTCTACGGAGCCCTGTAGATGCTTACGGAAAAGTACGGGCCCCTTCAGACCTCTGCGGGCGCTTATGGAAACCTACAGGACCCTACGGAACTGTACGAGACTCTAGAGGCCTCTAGGGAACACCACAGGCCCCTACGGAACCGTACGAGACTCTACAGGCCCTTAGGGAACACCACAGGCCCCTACGGAAACGTACGAGACTCTACAGGCCCCTAGGGAACACCACCGGCCCCTACGGAACCCTACACAACCCTCTGGAAACTTATGGAACCCTACAAGCTCCTACCAACCCCTGCGGGCACTTACACAACCCTACAGGCCTTTACGGAAATCTACGGGACTCTACAGGCCCCTAGGGAACCCTACAGATTTTGACGGAACCCTACGAGCCCCTCTGCAACCCTACAGAATACTCCAGGACCCGACAGCACTCTACAAGACCCTTAGCAACACAACGGAAACTCACTAAAACCCTATGGGCTCCTACAGAACACTGCAGGTGCCTACGGAACCCTACAGACCCCTGCGGAACCCTACAGACACCTGCAGGCACTTACAGAACCCTGCAGGCCCCTACGGAACCCTACAGGTCCATACAGAACCCCACAGGGCCCTACGGAACTTTACCAGCCACTACGGAACTCTACGGGCCCCTACAGAACCCTGCAGAACCCTCCAGAACCTTACAGAATCCCACGGACTCCTACAGACTGCTGTGGGCACTTACACAACCCTACAGGCCCCTACGGAACACTGCCAGCCCCTACGGAAGGAACCCTACGGGCCCCTACAGAACCCTACTGGCTCCTGCGGTACTCTACAGGCCTCTAGGGAACCTACAAAGCTCTACGGAGCCCTGTAGATGCTTACGGAAAAGTACGGGCCCCTTCAGACCTCTGCGGGCGCTTATGGAAACCTACAGGACCCTACGGAACTGTACGAGACTCTACAGGCCTCTAGGGAACACCACAGGCCCCTACGGAAACGTACGAGACTCTACAGGCCCTTAGGGAACACCACAGGCCCCTACGGAACCGTACGAGACTCTACAGGCCCCTAGGGAACACCACTGGCCCCTACGGAACCCTACACAACCCTCTGGAAACTTATGGAACCCTACAAGCTCCTACCAACCCCTGCGGGCACTTACACAACCCTACAGGCCTTTACGGAAATCTACGGGACTCTACAGGCCCCTAGGGAACCCTACAGATTTTGACGGAACCCTACGAGCCCCTCTGCAACCCTACAGAATACTCCAGGACCCGACAGCACTCTACAAGACCCTTAGCAACACAACGGAACCTCACTAAAACCCTATGGGCTCCTACAGAACACTGCAGGTGCCTACGGAACCCTACAGACCCCTACGGAACCCTACAGACACCTGCGGGCACTTACAGAACCCTGCAGGCCCCTACGGAACCCTACAGGTCCATACAGAACCCCACAGGGCCCTACGGAACTTTACCAGCCACTACGGAACTCTACGGGCCCCTACAGAACCCTGCAGAACCCTCCAGAACCTTACAGAATCCCACAGACTCCTACAGACTCCTGCAGGCACATACACAACCCTAGAGGCCCCTACGGAACACTGCCAGCCCCTGTGGAAGGAACCGTACGGGCCCCTACAGAACACTACTGGCTCCTGCGGTACTCTACAGGCCTCTAGGAAACCTACGAAGCTCTACGGAGCCCTATGGATCCTTACGGAACAGTACGGGCCCCTTCAGACTCTGCGGGCGCTTATGGAAACCTACAGGACCCTACGGAACTGTACGAGACTCTAGAGGCCCCTAGGGAACACTACAGGCCCCTACGGAACCGTACAAGGCTCTACAGGCCCCTAGGGAACACCACAGGCCCCTACGGAAACGTACGAGACTCTACAGGCCCCTAGGGAACACCACAGGCCCCTACGGAACCCTACACAACCCTCTGGAAACTTATGGCACCCTACAAGCTCCTACCAACCCCTGCGGGCACTTACACAACCCTACAGGTCCCTACGGAAATCTACGGGACTCCACGGGCCCCTAGGGAAGCCTACAGATTTCAACGGAACCCTACGAGCCCCTCTGGAACCCTACAGAATACTCCAGGACCCGACAGCACTCTACAAGACCCTTAGCAACACAACGGAACCTCACTAAAACCCTATGGGCTCCTACAGAACACTGCAGGCGCCTACGGAACCCTACAGACACCTGCGGGCACTTACAGAACCCTGCAGGCCCCTACAGAACCCTACAGGTCCATACAGAACCCCACAGGGCCCTACGGAACTTTACCAGCCACTACGGAACTCTACGGGCCCCTACAGAACCCTGCAGAACCCTCCAGAACCTTACAGAATCCCACGGACTCCTACAGACTGCTGTGGGCACTTACACAACCCTACAGGCCCCTACGGAACACTGCCAGCCCCTACGGAAGGAACCCTACGGGCCCCTACAGAACCCTACTGGCTCCTGCGGTACTCTACAGGCCTCTAGGGAACCTACAAATCTCTACGGAGCCCTGTAGATGCTTACGGAAAAGTACGGGCCCCTTCAGACCTCTGCGGGCGCTTATGGAAACCTACAGGACCCTACGGAACTGTACAAGACTCTACAGGCCTCTAGGGAACACCACAGGCCCCTACGGAACCGTACGAGACTCTACAGGCCCTTAGGGAACACCACAGGCCCCTACGGAACCGTACGAGACTCTACAGGCCCCTAGGGAACACCACCGGCCCCTACGGAACCCTACACAACCCTCTGGAAACTTATGGAACCCTACAAGCTCCTACCAACCCCTGCGGGCACTTACACAACCCTACAGGCCTTTACGGAAATCTACGGGACTCTACAGGCCCCTAGGGAACCCTACAGATTTTGACGGAACCCTACGAGCCCCTCTGCAACCCTACAGAATACTCCAGGACCCGACAGCACTCTACAAGACCCTTAGCAACACAACGGAAACTCACTAAAACCCTATGGGCTCCTACAGAACACTGCAGGTGCCTACGGAACCCTACAGACCCCTACGGAACCCTACAGACACCTGCAGGCACTTACAGAACCCTGCAGGCCCCTACGGAACCCTACAGGTCCATACAGAACCCCACAGGGCCCTACGGAACTTTACCAGCCACTACGGAACTCTACGGGCCCCTACAGAACCCTGCAGAACCCTCCAGAACCTTACAGAATCCCACAGACTCCTACAGACTGCTGTGGGCACTTACACAACCCTACAGGCCCCTACGGAACACTGCCAGCCCCTACGGAAGGAACCCTACGGGCCCCTACAGAACTCTACTGGCTCCTGCGGTACTCTACAAGCCTCTAGGGAACCTACAAAGCTCTACGGAGCCCTGTAGATGCTTACGGAAAAGTACGGGCCCCTTCAGACCTCTGCGGGCGCTTATGGAAACCTACAGGACCCTACGGAACTGTACGAGACTCTAGAGGCCCCTAGGGAACACTACAGGCCCCTACGGAACCGTACAAGGCTCTACAGGCCCCTAGGGAACACCACAGGCCCCTACGGAAACGTACGAGACTCTACAGGCCCCTAGGGAACACCACAGGCCCCTACGGAACCCTACACAACCCTCTGGAAACTTATGGCACCCTACAAGCTCCTACCAACCCCTGCGGGCACTTACACAACCCTACAGGTCCCTACGGAAATCTACGGGACTCCACGGGCCCCTAGGGAAGCCTACAGATTTCAACGGAACCCTACGAGCCCCTCTGGAACCCTACAGAATACTCCAGGACCCGACAGCACTCTACAAGACCCTTAGCAACACAACGGAAACTCACTAAAACCCTATGGGCTCCTACAGAACACTGCAGGCGCCTACGGAACCCTACAGACACCTGCGGGCACTTACAGAACCCTGCAGGCCCCTACAGAACCCTACAGGTCCATACAGAACCCCACAGGGCCCTACGGAACTTTACCAGCCACTACGGAACTCTACGGGCCCCTACAGAACCCTGCAGAACCCTCCAGAACCTTACAGAATCCCACGGACTCCTACAGACTGCTGTGGGCACTTACACAACCCTACAGGCCCCTACGGAACACTGCCAGCCCCTACGGAAGGAACCCTACGGGCCCCTACAGAACCCTACTGGCTCCTGCGGTACTCTACAGGCCTCTAGGGAACCTACAAAGCTCTACGGAGCCCTGTAGATGCTTACGGAAAAGTACGGGCCCCTTCAGACCTCTGCGGGCGCTTATGGAAACCTACAGGACCCTACGGAACTGTACGAGACTCTACAGGCCTCTAGGGAACACCACAGGCCCCTACGGAACCGTACGAGACTCTACAGGCCCTTAGGGAACACCACAGGCCCCTACGGAAACGTACGAGACTCTACAGGCCCCTAGGGAACACCACCGGCCCCTACGGAACCCTACACAACCCTCTGGAAACTTATGGAACCCTACAAGCTCCTACCAACCCCTGCGGGCACTTACACAACCCTACAGGCCTTTACGGAAATCTACGGGACTCTACAGGCCCCTAGGGAACCCTACAGATTTTGACGGAACCCTACGAGCCCCTCTGCAACCCTACAGAATACTCCAGGACCCGACAGCACTCTACAAGACCCTTAGCAACACAACGGAACCTCACTAAAACCCTATGGGCTCCTACAGAACACTGCAGGTGCCTACGGAACCCTACAGACCCCTGCGGAACCCTACAGACACCTGCAGGCACTTACAGAACCCTGCAGGCCCCTACGGAACCCTACAGGTCCATACAGAACCCCACAGGGCCCTACGGAACTTTACCAGCCACTACGGAACTCTACGGGCCCCTACAGAACCCTGCAGAACCCTCCAGAACCTTACAGAATCCCACAGACTCCTACAGACTCCTGCAGGCACATACACAACCCTAGAGGCCCCTACAGAACACTGCCAGCCCCTGTGGAAGGAACCGTACGGGCCCCTACAGAACACTACTGGCTCCTGCGGTACTCTACAGGCCTCTAGGAAACCTACGAAGCTCTACGGAGCCCTATGGATCCTTACGGAACAGTACGGGCCCCTTCAGACCTCTGCGGGCGCTTATGGAAACCTACAGGACCCTACGGAACTGTACGAGACTCTAGAGGCCCCTAGGGAACACTACAGGCCCCTACGGAACCGTACAAGGCTCTACAGGCCCCTAGGGAACACCACAGGCCCCTACGGAAACGTACGAGACTCTACAGGCCCCTAGGGAACACCACAGGCCCCTACGGAACCCTACACAACCCTCTGGAAACTTATGGCACCCTACAAGCTCCTACCAACCCCTGCGGGCACTTACACAACCCTACAGGTCCCTACGGAAATCTACGGGACTCCACGGGCCCCTAGGGAAGCCTACAGATTTCAACGGAACCCTACGAGCCCCTCTGGAACCCTACAGAATACTCCAGGACCCGACAGCACTCTACAAGACCCTTAGCAACACAACGGAACCTCACTAAAACCCTATGGGCTCCTACAGAACACTGCAGGCGCCTACGGAACCCTACAGACACCTGCGGGCACTTACAGAACCCTGCAGGCCCCTACAGAACCCTACAGGTCCATACAGAACCCCACAGGGCCCTACGGAACTTTACCAGCCACTACGGAACTCTACGGGCCCCTACAGAACCCTGCAGAACCCTCCAGAACCTTACAGAATCCCACGGATTCCTACAGACTGCTGCGGGCACTTACACAACCCTACAGGCCCCTACGGAACACTGCCAGCCCCTACGGAAGGAACCCTACGGGCCCCTACAGAACTCTACTGGCTCCTGCGGTACTCTACAGGCCTCTAGGGAACCTACAAAGCTCTACGGAGCCCTGTAGATCCTTACGGAAAAGTACGGGCCCCTTCAGACCTCTGCGGGCGCTTATGGAAACCTACAGGACCCTACGGAACTGTACGAGACTCTACAGGCCTCTAGGGAACACCACAGGCCCCTACGGAACCGTACGAGACTCTACAGGCCCTTAGGGAACACCACAGGCCCCTACGGAAACGTACGAGACTCTACAGGCCCCTAGGGAACACCACCGGCCCCTACGGAACCCTACACAACCCTCTGGAAACTTATGGAACCCTACAAGCTCCTACCAACCCCTGCGGGCACTTACACAACCCTACAGGCCTTTACGGAAATCTACGGGACTCTACAGGCCCCTAGGGAACCCTACAGATTTTGACGGAACCCTACGAGCCCCTCTGCAACCCTACAGAATACTCCAGGACCCGACAGCACTCTACAAGACCCTTAGCAACACAACGGAAACTCACTAAAACCCTATGGGCTCCTACAGAACACTGCAGGTGCCTACGGAACCCTACAGACCCCTGCGGAACCCTACAGACACCTGCAGGCACTTACAGAACCCTGCAGGCCCCTACAGAACCCTACAGGTCCATACAGAACCCCACAGGGCCCTACGGAACTTTACCAGCCACTACGGAACTCTACGGGCCCCTACAGAACCCTGCAGAACCCTCCAGAACCTTACAGAATCCCACGGACTCCTACAGACTGCTGTGGGCACTTACACAACCCTACAGGCCCCTACGGAACACTGCCAGCCCCTACGGAAGGAACCCTACGGGCCCCTACAGAACCCTACTGGCTCCTGCGGTACTCTACAGGCCTCTAGGGAACCTACAAAGCTCTACGGAGCCCTGTAGATGCTTACGGAAAAGTACGGGCCCCTTCAGACCTCTGCGGGCGCTTATGGAAACCTACAGGACCCTACGGAACTGTACGAGACTCTACAGGCCTCTAGGGAACACCACAGGCCCCTACGGAACCGTACGAGACTCTACAGGCCCTTAGGGAACACCACAGGCCCCTACGGAACCGTACGAGACTCTACAGGCCCCTAGGGAACACCACCGGCCCCTACGGAACCCTACACAACCCTCTGGAGAGTTATGGAACCCTACAAGATCCTACCAACCCCTGCGGGCACTTACACAACCCTACAGGCCTTTACGGAAATCTACGGGACTCTACAGGCCCCTAGGGAACCCTACAGATTTTGACGGAACCCTACGAGCCCCTCTGCAACCCTACAGAATACTCCAGGACCTGACAGCACTCTACAAGACCCTTAGCAACACAACGGAACCTCACTAAAACCCTATGGGCTCCTACAGAACACTGCAGGTGCCTACGGAACCCTAGAGACCCCTACGGAACCCTACAGACACCTGCGGGCACTTATGGAATCCTGCAGGCCCCTACGGAACCCTACAGGTCCATACAGAACCCCACAGGGCCCTACGGAACTTTACCAGCCACTACGGAACTCTACGGGCCCCTACAGAACCCTGCAGAACCCTCCAGAACCTTACAGAATCCCACAGACTCCTACAGACTCCTGCAGGCACATACACAACCCTAGAGGCCCCTACAGAACACTGCCAGCCCCTGTGGAAGGAACCGTACGGGCCCCTACAGAACACTACTGGCTCCTGCGGTACTCTACAGGCCTCTAGGAAACCTACGAAGCTCTACGGAGCCCTATGGATCCTTACGGAACAGTACGGGCCCCTTCAGACCTCTGCGGGCGCTTATGGAAACCTACAGGACCCTACGGAACTGTACGAGACTCTACAGGCCTCTAGGGAACACCACAGGCCCCTACGGAACCGTACAAGGCTCTACAGGCCCCTAGGGAACACCACAGGCCCCTACGGAAACGTACGAGACTCTACAGGCCCCTAGGGAACACCACAGGCCCCTACGGAACCCTACACAACCCTCTGGAAACTTATGGCACCCTACAAGCTCCTACCAACCCCTGCGGGCACTTACACAACCCTACAGGTCCCTACGGAAATCTACGGGACTCCACGGGCCCCTAGGGAAGCCTACAGATTTCAACGGAACCCTACGAGCCCCTCTGGAACCCTACAGAATACTCCAGGACCCGACAGCACTCTACAAGACCCTTAGCAACACAACGGAACCTCACTAAAACCCTATGGGCTCCTACAGAACACTGCAGGCGCCTACGGAACCCTACAGACACCTGCGGGCACTTACAGAACCCTGCAGGCCCCTACAGAACCCTACAGGTCCATACAGAACCCCACAGGGCCCTACGGAACTTTACCAGCCACTACGGAACTCTACGGGCCCCTACAGAACCCTGCAGAACCCTCCAGAACCTTACAGAATCCCACGGATTCCTACAGACTGCTGCGGGCACTTACACAACCCTACAGGCCCCTACGGAACACTGCCAGCCCCTACGGAAGGAACCCTACGGGCCCCTACAGAACTCTACTGGCTCCTGCGGTACTCTACAGGCCTCTAGGGAACCTACAAAGCTCTACGGAGCCCTGTAGATCCTTACGGAAAAGTACGGGCCCCTTCAGACCTCTGCGGGCGCTTATGGAAACCTACAGGACCCTACGGAACTGTACGAGACTCTACAGGCCTCTAGGGAACACCACAGGCCCCTACGGAACCGTACGAGACTCTACAGGCCCTTAGGGAACACCACAGGCCCCTACGGAACCGTACGAGACTCTACAGGCCCCTAGGGAACACCACCGGCCCCTACGGAACCCTACACAACCCTCTGGAAACTTATGGAACCCTACAAGCTCCTACCAACCCCTGCGGGCACTTACACAACCCTACAGGCCTTTACGGAAATCTACGGGACTCTACAGGCCCCTAGGGAACCCTACAGATTTTGACGGAACCCTACGAGCCCCTCTGCAACCCTACAGAATACTCCAGGACCCGACAGCACTCTACAAGACCCTTAGCAACACAACGGAAACTCACTAAAACCCTATGGGCTCCTACAGAACACTGCAGGTGCCTACGGAACCCTACAGACCCCTGCGGAACCCTACAGACACCTGCAGGCACTTACAGAACCCTGCAGGCCCCTACGGAACCCTACAGGTCCATACAGAACCCCACAGGGCCCTACGGAACTTTACCAGCCACTACGGAACTCTACGGGCCCCTACAGAACCCTGCAGAACCCTCCAGAACCTTACAGAATCCCACGGATTCCTACAGACTGCTGCGGGCACTTACACAACCCTACAGGCCCCTACGGAACACTGCCAGCCCCTACGGAAGGAACCCTACGGGCCCCTACAGAACTCTACTGGCTCCTGCGGTACTCTACAGGCCTCTAGGGAACCTACAAAGCTCTACGGAGCCCTGTAGATCCTTACGGAAAAGTACGGGCCCCTTCAGACCTCTGCGGGCGCTTATGGAAACCTACAGGACCCTACGGAACTGTACGAGACTCTACAGGCCTCTAGGGAACACCACAGGCCCCTACGGAACCGTACGAGACTCTACAGGCCCTTAGGGAACACCACAGGCCCCTACGGAAACGTACGAGACTCTACAGGCCCCTAGGGAACACCACCGGCCCCTACGGAACCCTACACAACCCTCTGGAAACTTATGGAACCCTACAAGCTCCTACCAACCCCTGCGGGCACTTACACAACCCTACAGGCCTTTACGGAAATCTACGGGACTCTACAGGCCCCTAGGGAACCCTACAGATTTTGACGGAACCCTACGAGCCCCTCTGGAACCCTACAGAATACTCCAGGACCCGACAGCACTCTACAAGACCCTTAGCAACACAACGGAAACTCACTAAAACCCTATGGGCTCCTACAGAACACTGCAGGTGCCTACGGAACCCTACAGACCCCTGCGGAACCCTACAGACACCTGCAGGCACTTACAGAACCCTGCAGGCCCCTACGGAACCCTACAGGTCCATACAGAACCCCACAGGGCCCTACGGAACTTTACCAGCCACTACGGAACTCTACGGGCCCCTACAGAACCCTGCAGAACCCTCCAGAACCTTACAGAATCCCACGGACTCCTACAGACTGCTGTGGGCACTTACACAACCCTACAGGCCCCTACGGAACACTGCCAGCCCCTACGGAAGGAACCCTACGGGCCCCTACAGAACCCTACTGGCTCCTGCGGTACTCTACAGGCCTCTAGGGAACCTACAAAGCTCTACGGAGCCCTGTAGATGCTTACGGAAAAGTACGGGCCCCTTCAGACCTCTGCGGGCGCTTATGGAAACCTACAGGACCCTACGGAACTGTACGAGACTCTACAGGCCTCTAGGGAACACCACAGGCCCCTACGGAACCGTACGAGACTCTACAGGCCCTTAGGGAACACCACAGGCCCCTACGGAACCGTACGAGACTCTACAGGCCCCTAGGGAACACCACCGGCCCCTACGGAACCCTACACAACCCTCTGGAAACTTATGGAACCCTACAAGCTCCTACCAACCCCTGCGGGCACTTACACAACCCTACAGGCCTTTACGGAAATCTACGGGACTCTACAGGCCCCTAGGGAACCCTACAGATTTTGACGGAACCCTACGAGCCCCTCTGCAACCCTACAGAATACTCCAGGACCCGACAGCACTCTACAAGACCCTTAGCAACACAACGGAACCTCACTAAAACCCTATGGGCTCCTACAGAACACTGCAGGTGCCTACGGAACCCTACAGACCCCTACGGAACCCTACAGACACCTGCGGGCACTTACAGAACCCTGCAGGCCCCTACGGAACCCTACAGGTCCATACAGAACCCCACAGGGCCCTATGGAACTTTACCAGCCACTACGGAACTCTACGGGCCCCTACAGAACCCTGCAGAACCCTCCAGAACCTTACAGAATCCCACAGACTCCTACAGACTCCTGCAGGCACATACACAACCCTAGAGGCCCCTACGGAACACTGCCAGCCCCTGTGGAAGGAACCGTACGGGCCCCTACAGAACACTACTGGCTCCTGCGGTACTCTACAGGCCTCTAGGGAACCTACAAAGCTCTACGGAGCCCTGTAGATCCTTACGGAAAAGTACGGGCCCCTTCAGACCTCTGCGGGCGCTTATGGAAACCTACAGGACCCTACGGAACTGTACGAGACTCTACAGGCCTCTAGGGAACACCACAGGCCCCTACGGAACCGTACGAGACTCTACAGGCCCTTAGGGAACACCACAGGCCCCTACGGAACCGTACGAGACTCTACAGGCCCCTAGGGAACACCACCGGCCCCTACGGAACCCTACACAACCCTCTGGAAACTTATGGAACCCTACAAGCTCCTACCAACCCCTGCGGGCACTTACACAACCCTACAGGCCTTTACGGAAATCTACGGGACTCTACAGGCCCCTAGGGAACCCTACAGATTTTGACGGAACCCTACGAGCCCCTCTGCAACCCTACAGAATACTCCAGGACCCGACAGCACTCTACAAGACCCTTAGCAACACAACGGAAACTCACTAAAACCCTATGGGCTCCTACAGAACACTGCAGGTGCCTACGGAACCCTACAGACCCCTGCGGAACCCTACAGACACCTGCAGGCACTTACAGAACCCTGCAGGCCCCTACGGAACCCTACAGGTCCATACAGAACCCCACAGGGCCCTACGGAACTTTACCAGCCACTACGGAACTCTACGGGCCCCTACAGAACCCTGCAGAACCCTCCAGAACCTTACAGAATCCCACGGATTCCTACAGACTGCTGCGGGCACTTACACAACCCTACAGGCCCCTACGGAACACTGCCAGCCCCTACGGAAGGAACCCTACGGGCCCCTACAGAACTCTACTGGCTCCTGCGGTACTCTACAGGCCTCTAGGGAACCTACAAAGCTCTACGGAGCCCTGTAGATCCTTACGGAAAAGTACGGGCCCCTTCAGACCTCTGCGGGCGCTTATGGAAACCTACAGGACCCTACGGAACTGTACGAGACTCTACAGGCCTCTAGGGAACACCACAGGCCCCTACGGAACCGTACGAGACTCTACAGGCCCTTAGGGAACACCACAGGCCCCTACGGAAACGTACGAGACTCTACAGGCCCCTAGGGAACACCACCGGCCCCTACGGAACCCTACACAACCCTCTGGAAACTTATGGAACCCTACAAGCTCCTACCAACCCCTGCGGGCACTTACACAACCCTACAGGCCTTTACGGAAATCTACGGGACTCTACAGGCCCCTAGGGAACCCTACAGATTTTGACGGAACCCTACGAGCCCCTCTGCAACCCTACAGAATACTCCAGGACCCGACAGCACTCTACAAGACCCTTAGCAACACAACGGAAACTCACTAAAACCCTATGGGCTCCTACAGAACACTGCAGGTGCCTACGGAACCCTACAGACCCCTGCGGAACCCTACAGACACCTGCAGGCACTTACAGAACCCTGCAGGCCCCTACGGAACCCTACAGGTCCATACAGAACCCCACAGGGCCCTACGGAACTTTACCAGCCACTACGGAACTCTACGGGCCCCTACAGAACCCTGCAGAACCCTCCAGAACCTTACAGAATCCCACGGACTCCTACAGACTGCTGTGGGCACTTACACAACCCTACAGGCCCCTACGGAACACTGCCAGCCCCTACGGAAGGAACCCTACGGGCCCCTACAGAACCCTACTGGCTCCTGCGGTACTCTACAGGCCTCTAGGGAACCTACAAAGCTCTACGGAGCCCTGTAGATGCTTACGGAAAAGTACGGGCCCCTTCAGACCTCTGCGGGCGCTTATGGAAACCTACAGGACCCTACGGAACTGTACGAGACTCTACAGGCCTCTAGGGAACACCACAGGCCCCTACGGAACCGTACGAGACTCTACAGGCCCTTAGGGAACACCACAGGCCCCTACGGAACCGTACGAGACTCTACAGGCCCCTAGGGAACACCACCGGCCCCTACGGAACCCTACACAACCCTCTGGAAACTTATGGAACCCTACAAGCTCCTACCAACCCCTGCGGGCACTTACACAACCCTACAGGCCTTTACGGAAATCTACGGGACTCTACAGGCCCCTAGGGAACCCTACAGATTTTGACGGAACCCTACGAGCCCCTCTGCAACCCTACAGAATACTCCAGGACCCGACAGCACTCTACAAGACCCTTAGCAACACAACGGAACCTCACTAAAACCCTATGGGCTCCTACAGAACACTGCAGGTGCCTACGGAACCCTACAGACCCCTACGGAACCCTACAGACACCTGCGGGCACTTACAGAACCCTGCAGGCCCCTACGGAACCCTACAGGTCCATACAGAACCCCACAGGGCCCTATGGAACTTTACCAGCCACTACGGAACTCTACGGGCCCCTACAGAACCCTGCAGAACCCTCCAGAACCTTACAGAATCCCACAGACTCCTACAGACTCCTGCAGGCACATACACAACCCTAGAGGCCCCTACGGAACACTGCCAGCCCCTGTGGAAGGAACCGTACGGGCCCCTACAGAACACTACTGGCTCCTGCGGTACTCTACAGGCCTCTAGGAAACCTACGAAGCTCTACGGAGCCCTATGGATCCTTACGGAACAGTACGGGCCCCTTCAGACCTCTGCGGGCGCTTATGGAAACCTACAGGACCCTACGGAACTGTACGAGACTCTAGAGGCCCCTAGGGAACACTACAGGCCCCTACGGAACCGTACAAGGCTCTACAGGCCCCTAGGGAACACCACAGGCCCCTACGGAAACGTACGAGACTCTACAGGCCCCTAGGGAACACCACAGGCCCCTACGGAACCCTACACAACCCTCTGGAAACTTATGGCACCCTACAAGCTCCTACCAACCCCTGCGGGCACTTACACAACCCTACAGGTCCCTACGGAAATCTACGGGACTCCACGGGCCCCTAGGGAAGCCTACAGATTTCAACGGAACCCTACGAGCCCCTCTGGAACCCTACAGAATACTCCAGGACCCGACAGCACTCTACAAGACCCTTAGCAACACAACGGAACCTCACTAAAACCCTATGGGCTCCTACAGAACACTGCAGGCGCCTACGGAACCCTACAGACACCTGCGGGCACTTACAGAACCCTGCAGGCCCCTACAGAACCCTACAGGTCCATACAGAACCCCACAGGGCCCTACGGAACTTTACCAGCCACTACGGAACTCTACGGGCCCCTACAGAACCCTGCAGAACCCTCCAGAACCTTACAGAATCCCACGGATTCCTACAGACTGCTGCGGGCACTTACACAACCCTACAGGCCCCTACGGAACACTGCCAGCCCCTACGGAAGGAACCCTACGGGCCCCTACAGAACTCTACTGGCTCCTGCGGTACTCTACAGGCCTCTAGGGAACCTACAAAGCTCTACGGAGCCCTGTAGATGCTTACGGAAAAGTACGGGCCCCTTCAGACCTCTGCGGGCGCTTATGGAAACCTACAGGACCCTACGGAACTGTACGAGACTCTACAGGCCTCTAGGGAACACCACAGGCCCCTACGGAACCGTACGAGACTCTACAGGCCCTTAGGGAACACCACAGGCCCCTACGGAACCGTACGAGACTCTACAGGCCCCTAGGGAACACCACCGGCCCCTACGGAACCCTACACAACCCTCTGGAAACTTATGGAACCCTACAAGCTCCTACCAACCCCTGCGGGCACTTACACAACCCTACAGGCCTTTACGGAAATCTACGGGACTCTACAGGCCCCTAGGGAACCCTACAGATTTTGACGGAACCCTACGAGCCCCTCTGCAACCCTACAGAATACTCCAGGACCCGACAGCACTCTACAAGACCCTTAGCAACACAACGGAAACTCACTAAAACCCTATGGGCTCCTACAGAACACTGCAGGTGCCTACGGAACCCTACAGATCCCTGCGGAACCCTACAGACACCTGCAGGCACTTACAGAACCCTGCAGGCCCCTACGGAACCCTACAGGTCCATACAGAACCCCACAGGGCCCTACGGAACTTTACCAGCCACTACGGAACTCTACGGGCCCCTACAGAACCCTGCAGAACCCTCCAGAACCTTACAGAATCCCACGGATTCCTACAGACTGCTGCGGGCACTTACACAACCCTACAGGCCCCTACGGAACACTGCCAGCCCCTACGGAAGGAACCCTACGGGCCCCTACAGAACCCTACTGGCTCCTGCGGTACTCTACAGGCCTCTAGGGAACCTACAAAGCTCTACGGAGCCCTGTAGATGCTTACGGAAAAGTACGGGCCCCTTCAGACCTCTGCGGGCGCTTATGGAAACCTACAGGACCCTACGGAACTGTACGAGACTCTACAGGCCTCTAGGGAACACCACAGGCCCCTACGGAACCGTACGAGACTCTACAGGCCCTTAGGGAACACCACAGGCCCCTACGGAACCGTACGAGACTCTACAGGCCCCTAGGGAACACCACCGGCCCTACGGAACCCTACACAACCCTCTGGAGACTTATGGAACCCTACAAGATCCTACCAACCCCTGCGGGCACTTACACAACCCTACAGGCCTTTACGGAAATCTACGGGACTCTACAGGCCCCTAGGGAACCCTACAGATTTTGACGGAACCCTACGAGCCCCTCTGCAACCCTACAGAATACTCCAGGACCTGACAGCACTCTACAAGACCCTTAGCAACACAACGGAACCTCACTAAAACCCTACGGGCTCCTACAGAACACTGCAGGTGCCTACGGAACCCTAGAGACCCCTACGGAACCCTACAGACACCTGCGGGCACTTATGGAACCCTGCAGGCCCCTACGGAACCCTACAGGTCCATACAGAACCCCACAGGGCCCTACGGAACTTTACCAGCCACTACGGAACTCTACGGGCCCCTACAGAACCCTGCAGAACCCTCCAGAACCTTACAGAATCCCACAGACTCCTACAGACTCCTGCAGGCACATACACAACCCTAGAGGACCCTACGGAACACTGCCAGCCCCTGTGGAAGGAACCCTACGGGCCCCTACAGAACACTACTGGCTCCTGCGGTACTCTACAGGCCTCTAGGAAACCTACGAAGCTCTACGGAGCCCTATGGATCCTTACGGAACAGTACGGGCCCCTTCAGACCTCTGCGGGCGCTTATGGAAACCTACAGGACCCTACGGAACTGTACGAGACTCTAGAGGCCCCTAGGGAACACTACAGGCCCCTACGGAACCGTACAAGGCTCTACAGGCCCCTAGGGAACACCACAGGCCCCTACGGAAACGTACGAGACTCTACAGGCCCCTAGGGAACACCACAGGCCCCTACGGAACCCTACACAACCCTCTGGAAACTTATGGCACCCTACAAGCTCCTACCAACCCCTGCGGGCACTTACACAACCCTACAGGTCCCTACGGAAATCTACGGGACTCCACGGGCCCCTAGGGAAGCCTACAGATTTCAACGGAACCCTACGAGCCCCTCTGGAACCCTACAGAATACTCCAGGACCCGACAGCACTCTACAAGACCCTTAGCAACACAACGGAAACTCACTAAAACACTATGGGCTCTTACAGAACACTGCAGGCGCCTACGGAACCCTACAGACACCTGCGGGCACTTACAGAACCCTGCAGGCCCCTACAGAACCCTACAGGTCCATACAGAACCCCACAGGGCCCTACGGAACTTTACCAGCCACTACGGAACTCTACGGGCCCCTACAGAACCCTGCAGAACCCTCCAGAACCTTACAGAATCCCACGGATTCCTACAGACTGCTGCGGGCACTTACACAACCCTACAGGCCCCTACGGAACACTGCCAGCCCCTACGGAAGGAACCCTACGGGCCCCTACAGAACTCTACTGGCTCCTGCGGTACTCTACAGGCCTCTAGGGAACCTACAAAGCTCTACGGAGCCCTGTAGATCCTTACGGAAAAGTACGGGCCCCTTCAGACCTCTGCGGGCGCTTATGGAAACCTACAGGACCCTACGGAACTGTACGAGACTCTACAGGCCTCTAGGGAACACCACAGGCCCCTACGGAACCGTACGAGACTCTACAGGCCCTTAGGGAACACCACAGGCCCCTACGGAACCGTACGAGACTCTACAGGCCCCTAGGGAACACCACCGGCCCCTACGGAACCCTACACAACCCTCTGGAGACTTATGGAACCCTACAAGATCCTACCAACCCCTGCGGGCACTTACACAACCCTACAGGCCTTTACGGAAATCTACGGGACTCTACAGGCCCCTAGGGAACCCTACAGATTTTGACGGAACCCTACGAGCCCCTCTGCAACCCTACAGAATACTCCAGGACCTGACAGCACTCTACAAGACCCTTAGCAACACAACGGAACCTCACTAAAACCCTATGGGCTCCTACAGAACACTGCAGGTGCCTACGGAACCCTAGAGACCCCTACGGAACCCTACAGACACCTGCGGGCACTTATGGAACCCTGCAGGCCCCTACGGAACCCTACAGGTCCATACAGAACCCCACAGGGCCCTACGGAACTTTACCAGCCACTACGGAACTCTACGGGCCCCTACAGAACCCTGCAGAACCCTCCAGAACCTTACAGAATCCCACAGACTCCTACAGACTCCTGCAGGCACATACACAACCCTAGCGGCCCCTACAGAACACTGCCAGCCCCTGTGGAAGGAACCGTACGGGCCCCTACAGAACACTACTGGCTCCTGCGGTACTCTACAGGCCTCTAGGAAACCTACGAAGCTCTACGGAGCCCTATGGATCCTTACGGAACAGTACGGGCCCCTTCAGACCTCTGCGGGCGCTTATGGAAACCTACAGGACCCTACGGAACTGTACGAGACTCTAGAGGCCCCTAGGGAACACTACAGGCCCCTACGGAACCGTACAAGGCTCTACAGGCCCCTAGGGAACACCACAGGCCCCTACGGAAACGTACGAGACTCTACAGGCCCCTAGGGAACACCACAGGCCCCTACGGAACCCTACACAACCCTCTGGAAACTTATGGCACCCTACAAGCTCCTACCAACCCCTGCGGGCACTTACACAACCCTACAGGTCCCTACGGAAATCTACGGGACTCCACGGGCCCCTAGGGAAGCCTACAGATTTCAACGGAACCCTACGAGCCCCTCTGGAACCCTACAGAATACTCCAGGACCCGACAGCACACTACAAGACCCTTAGCAACACAACGGAACCTCACTAAAACCCTATGGGCTCCTACAGAACACTGCAGGCGCCTACGGAACCCTACAGACACCTGCGGGCACTTACAGAACCCTGCAGGCCCCTACAGAACCCTACAGGTCCATACAGAACCCCACAGGGCCCTACGGAACTTTACCAGCCACTACGGAACTCTACGGGCCCCTACAGAACCCTGCAGAACCCTCCAGAACCTTACAGAATCCCACGGACTCCTACAGACTGCTGTGGGCACTTACACAACCCTACAGGCCCCTACGGAACACTGCCAGCCCCTACGGAAGGAACCCTACGGGCCCCTACAGAACCCTACTGGCTCCTGCGGTACTCTACAGGCCTCTAGGGAACCTACAAAGCTCTACGGAGCCCTGTAGATGCTTACGGAAAAGTACGGGCCCCTTCAGACCTCTGCGGGCGCTTATGGAAACCTACAGGACCCTACGGAACTGTACGAGACTCTACAGGCCTCTAGGGAACACCACAGGCCCCTACGGAACCGTACGAGACTCTACAGGCCCTTAGGGAACACCACAGGCCCCTACGGAACCGTACGAGACTCTACAGGCCCCTAGGGAACACCACCGGCCCCTACGGAACCCTACACAACCCTCTGGAGACTTATGGAACCCTACAAGATCCTACCAACCCCTGCGGGCACTTACACAACCCTACAGGCCTTTACGGAAATCTACGGGACTCTACAGGCCCCTAGGGAACCCTACAGATTTTGACGGAACCCTACGAGCCCCTCTGCAACCCTACAGAATACTCCAGGACCTGACAGCACTCTACAAGACCCTTAGCAACACAACGGAACCTCACTAAAACCCTATGGGCTCCTACAGAACACTGCAGGTGCCTACGGAACCCTAGAGACCCCTACGGAACCCTACAGACACCTGCGGGCACTTATGGAACCCTGCAGGCCCCTACGGAACCCTACAGGTCCATACAGAACCCCACAGGGCCCTACGGAACTTTACCAGCCACTACGGAACTCTACGGGCCCCTACAGAACCCTGCAGAACCCTCCAGAACCTTACAGAATCCCACAGACTCCTACAGACTCCTGCAGGCACATACACAACCCTAGAGGCCCCTACAGAACACTGCCAGCCCCTGTGGAAGGAACCGTACGGGCCCCTACAGAACACTACTGGCTCCTGCGGTACTCTACAGGCCTCTAGGAAACCTACGAAGCTCTACGGAGCCCTATGGATCCTTACGGAACAGTACGGGCCCCTTCAGACCTCTGCGGGCGCTTATGGAAACCTACAGGACCCTACGGAACTCTACGAGACTCTAGAGGCCCCTAGGGAACACTACAGGCCCCTACGGAACCGTACAAGGCTCTACAGGCCCCTAGGGAACACCACAGGCCCCTACGGAAACGTACGAGACTCTACAGGCCCCTAGGGAACACCACAGGCCCCTACGGAACCCTACACAACCCTCTGGAAACTTATGGCACCCTACAAGCTCCTACCAACCCCTGCGGGCACTTACACAACCCTACAGGTCCCTACGGAAATCTACGGGACTCCACGGGCCCCTAGGGAAGCCTACAGATTTCAACGGAACCCTACGAGCCCCTCTGGAACCCTACAGAATACTCCAGGACCCGACAGCACTCTACAAGACCCTTAGCAACACAACGGAACCTCACTAAAACCCTATGGGCTCCTACAGAACACTGCAGGCGCCTACGGAACCCTACAGACACCTGCGGGCACTTACAGAACCCTGCAGGCCCCTACAGAACCCTACAGGTCCATACAGAACCCCACAGGGCCCTACGGAACTTTACCAGCCACTACGGAACTCTACGGGCCCCTACAGAACCCTGCAGAACCCTCCAGAACCTTACAGAATCCCACAGATTCCTACAGACTGCTGCGGGCACTTACACAACCCTACAGGCCCCTACGGAACACTGCCAGCCCCTACGGAAGGAACCCTACGGGCCCCTACAGAACTCTACTGGCTCCTGCGGTACTCTACAGGCCTCTAGGGAACCTACAAAGCTCTACGGAGCCCTGTAGATCCTTACGGAAAAGTACGGGCCCCTTCAGACCTCTGCGGGCGCTTATGGAAACCTACAGGACCCTACGGAACTGTACGAGACTCTACAGGCCTCTAGGGAACACCACAGGCCCCTACGGAACCGTACGAGACTCTACAGGCCCTTAGGGAACACCACAGGCCCCTACGGAACCGTACGAGACTCTACAGGCCCCTAGGGAACACCACCGGCCCCTACGGAACCCTACACAACCCTCTGGAGACTTATGGAACCCTACAAGATCCTACCAACCCCTGCGGGCACTTACACAACCCTACAGGCCTTTACGGAAATCTACGGGACTCTACAGGCCCCTAGGGAACCCTACAGATTTTGACGGAACCCTACGAGCCCCTCTGCAACCCTACAGAATACTCCAGGACCCGACAGCACTCTACAAGACCCTTAGCAACACAACGGAACCTCACTAAAACCCTATGGGCTCCTACAGAACACTGCAGGTGCCTACGGAACCCTACAGACACCTGCGGGCACTTACAGAACCCTGCAGGCCCCTACGGAACCCTACAGGTCCATACAGAACCCCACAGGGCCCTATGGAACTTTACCAGCCACTACGGAACTCTACGGGCCCCTACAGAACCCTGCAGAACCCTCCAGAACCTTACAGAATCCCACAGACTCCTACAGACTCCTGCAGGCACATACACAACCCTAGAGGCCCCTACGGAACACTGCCAGCCCCTGTGGAAGGAACCGTACGGGCCCCTACAGAACACTACTGGCTCCTGCGGTACTCTACAGGCCTCTAGGAAACCTACGAAGCTCTACGGAGCCCTATGGATCCTTACGGAACAGTACGGGCCCCTTCAGACCTCTGCGGGCGCTTATGGAAACCTACAGGACCCTACGGAACTGTACGAGACTCTAGAGGCCCCTAGGGAACACTACAGGCCCCTACGGAACCGTACAAGGCTCTACAGGCCCCTAGGGAACACCACAGGCCCCTACGGAAACGTACGAGACTCTACAGGCCCCTAGGGAACACCACAGGCCCCTACGGAACCCTACACAACCCTCTGGAAACTTATGGCACCCTACAAGCTCCTACCAACCCCTGCGGGCACTTACACAACCCTACAGGTCCCTACGGAAATCTACGGGACTCCACGGGCCCCTAGGGAAGCCTACAGATTTCAACGGAACCCTACGAGCCCCTCTGGAACCCTACAGAATACTCCAGGACCCGACAGCACACTACAAGACCCTTAGCAACACAACGGAACCTCACTAAAACCCTATGGGCTCCTACAGAACACTGCAGGCGCCTACGGAACCCTACAGACACCTGCGGGCACTTACAGAACCCTGCAGGCCCCTACAGAACCCTACAGGTCCATACAGAACCCCACAGGGCCCTACGGAACTTTACCAGCCACTACGGAACTCTACGGGCCCCTACAGAACCCTGCAGAACCCTCCAGAACCTTACAGAATCCCACGGACTCCTACAGACTGCTGTGGGCACTTACACAACCCTACAGGCCCCTACGGAACACTGCCAGCCCCTACGGAAGGAACCCTACGGGCCCCTACAGAACCCTACTGGCTCCTGCGGTACTCTACAGGCCTCTAGGGAACCTACAAAGCTCTACGGAGCCCTGTAGATGCTTACGGAAAAGTACGGGCCCCTTCAGACCTCTGCGGGCGCTTATGGAAACCTACAGGACCCTACGGAACTGTACGAGACTCTACAGGCCTCTAGGGAACACCACAGGCCCCTACGGAACCGTACGAGACTCTACAGGCCCTTAGGGAACACCACAGGCCCCTACGGAACCGTACGAGACTCTACAGGCCCCTAGGGAACACCACCGGCCCCTACGGAACCCTACACAACCCTCTGGAGACTTATGGAACCCTACAAGATCCTACCAACCCCTGCGGGCACTTACACAACCCTACAGGCCTTTACGGAAATCTACGGGACTCTACAGGCCCCTAGGGAACCCTACAGATTTTGACGGAACCCTACGAGCCCCTCTGCAACCCTACAGAATACTCCAGGACCTGACAGCACTCTACAAGACCCTTAGCAACACAACGGAACCTCACTAAAACCCTATGGGCTCCTACAGAACACTGCAGGTGCCTACGGAACTCTAGAGACCCCTACGGAACCCTACAGACACCTGCGGGCACTTACGGAACCCTGCAGGCCCCTACGGAACCCTACAGGTCCATACAGAACCCCACAGGGCCCTACGGAACTTTACCAGCCACTACGGAACTCTACGGGCCCCTACAGAACCCTGCAGAACCCTCCGGAACCTTACAGAATCCCACAGACTCCTACAGACTCCTGCAGGCACATACACAACCCTAGAGGCCCCTACAGAACACTGCCAGCCCCTGTGGAAGGAACCGTACGGGCCCCTACAGAACACTACTGGCTCCTGCGGTACTCTACAGGCCTCTAGGAAACCTACGAAGCTCTACGGAGCCCTATGGATCCTTACGGAACAGTACGGGCCCCTTCAGACCTCTGCGGGCGCTTATGGAAACCTACAGGACCCTACGGAACTGTACGAGACTCTAGAGGCCCCTAGGGAACACTACAGGCCCCTACGGAACCGTACAAGGCTCTACAGGCCCCTAGGGAACACCACAGGCCCCTACGGAAACGTACGAGACTCTACAGGCCCCTAGGGAACACCACAGGCCCCTACGGAACCCTACACAACCCTCTGGAAACTTATGGCACCCTACAAGCTCCTACCAACCCCTGCGGGCACTTACACAACCCTACAGGTCCCTACGGAAATCTACGGGACTCCACGGGCCCCTAGGGAAGCCTACAGATTTCAACGGAACCCTACGAGCCCCTCTGGAACCCTACAGAATACTCCAGGACCCGACAGCACTCTACAAGACCCTTAGCAACACAACGGAACCTCACTAAAACCCTATGGGCTCCTACAGAACACTGCAGGCGCCTACGGAACCCTACAGACACCTGCGGGCACTTACAGAACCCTGCAGGCCCCTACAGAACCCTACAGGTCCATACAGAACCCCACAGGGCCCTACGGAACTTTACCAGCCACTACGGAACTCTACGGGCCCCTACAGAACCCTGCAGAACCCTCCAGAACCTTACAGAATCCCACGGACTCCTACAGACTGCTGCGGGCACTTACACAACCCTACAGGCCCCTACGGAACACTGCCAGCCCCTACGGAAGGAACCCTACGGGCCCCTACAGAACCCTACTGGCTCCTGCGGTACTCTACAGGCCTCTAGGGAACCTACAAAGCTCTACGGAGCCCTGTAGATGCTTACGGAAAAGTACGGGCCCCTTCAGACCTCTGCGGGCGCTTATGGAAACCTACAGGACCCTACGGAACTGTACGAGACTCTACAGGCCTCTAGGGAACACCACAGGCCCCTACGGAACCGTACGAGACTCTACAGGCCCTTAGGGAACACCACAGGCCCCTACGGAACCGTACGAGACTCTACAGGCCCCTAGGGAACACCACCGGCCCCTACGGAACCCTACACAACCCTCTGGAGACTTATGGAACCCTACAAGATCCTACCAACCCCTGCGGGCACTTACACAACCCTACAGGCCTTTACGGAAATCTACGGGACTCTACAGGCCCCTAGGGAACCCTACAGATTTTGACGGAACCCTACGAGCCCCTCTGCAACCCTACAGAATACTCCAGGACCTGACAGCACTCTACAAGACCCTTAGCAACACAACGGAACCTCACTAAAACCCTATGGGCTCCTACAGAACACTGCAGGTGCCTACGGAACTCTAGAGACCCCTACGGAACCCTACAGACACCTGCGGGCACTTACGGAACCCTGCAGGCCCCTACGGAACCCTACAGGTCCATACAGAACCCCACAGGGCCCTACGGAACTTTACCAGCCACTACGGAACTCTACGGGCCCCTACAGAACCCTGCAGAACCCTCCGGAACCTTACAGAATCCCACAGACTCCTACAGACTCCTGCAGGCACATACACAACCCTAGAGGCCCCTACAGAACACTGCCAGCCCCTGTGGAAGGAACCGTACGGGCCCCTACAGAACACTACTGGCTCCTGCGGTACTCTACAGGCCTCTAGGAAACCTACGAAGCTCTACGGAGCCCTATGGATCCTTACGGAACAGTACGGGCCCCTTCAGACCTCTGCGGGCGCTTATGGAAACCTACAGGACCCTACGGAACTGTACGAGACTCTAGAGGCCCCTAGGGAACACTACAGGCCCCTACGGAACCGTACAAGGCTCTACAGGCCCCTAGGGAACACCACAGGCCCCTACGGAAACGTACGAGACTCTACAGGCCCCTAGGGAACACCACAGGCCCCTACGGAACCCTACACAACCCTCTGGAAACTTATGGCACCCTACAAGCTCCTACCAACCC
Source organism: Numenius arquata (assembly GCF_964106895.1). NCBI lineage: Eukaryota > Metazoa > Chordata > Aves > Charadriiformes > Scolopacidae > Numenius > Numenius arquata. Next base: position 55,690 of record NW_027415087.1, read on the forward strand.
CTGCGGGCACTTACACAACCCTACAGGTCCCTACGGAAATCTACGGGACTCCACGGGCCCCTAGGGAAGCCTACAGATTTCAACGGAACCCTACGAGCCCCTCTGGAACCCTACAGAATACTCCAGGACCCGACAGCACTCTACAAGACCCTTAGCAACACAACGGAACCTCACTAAAACCCTATGGGCTCCTACAGAACACTGCAGGCGCCTACGGAACCCTACAGACACCTGCGGGCACTTACAGAACCCTGCAGGCCCCTACAGAACCCTACAGGTCCATACAGAACCCCACAGGGCCCTACGGAACTTTACCAGCCACTACGGAACTCTACGGGCCCCTACAGAACCCTGCAGAACCCTCCAGAACCTTACAGAATCCCACGGACTCCTACAGACTGCTGCGGGCACTTACACAACCCTACAGGCCCCTACGGAACACTGCCAGCCCCTACGGAAGGAACCCTACGGGCCCCTACAGAACACTACTGGCTCCTGCGGTACTCTACAGGCCTCTAGGGAACCTACAAAGCTCTACGGAGCCCTGTAGATGCTTACGGAAAAGTACGGGCCCCTTCAGACCTCTGCGGGCGCTTATGGAAACCTACAGGACCCTACGGAACTGTACGAGACTCTACAGGCCTCTAGGGAACACCACAGGCCCCTACGGAACCGTACGAGACTCTACAGGCCCTTAGGGAACACCACAGGCCCCTACGGAACCGTACGAGACTCTACAGGCCCCTAGGGAACACCACCGGCCCCTACGGAACCCTACACAACCCTCTGGAGACTTATGGAACCCTACAAGATCCTACCAACCCCTGCGGGCACTTACACAACCCTACAGGCCTTTACGGAAATCTACGGGACTCTACAGGCCCCTAGGGAACCCTACAGATTTTGACGGAACCCTACGAGCCCCTCTGCAACCCTACAGAATACTCCAGGACCTGACAGCACTCTACAAGACCCTTAGCAACACAACGGAACCTCACTAAAACCCTATGGGCTCCTACAGAACACTGCAGGTGCCTACGGAACCCTACAGACCCCTACGGAACCCTACAGACACCTGCAGGCACTTACAGAACCCTGCAGGCCCCTACGGAACCCTACAGGTCCATACAGAACCCCACAGGGCCCTACGGAACTTTACCAGCCACTACGGAACTCTACGGGCCCCTACAGAACCCTGCAGAACCCTCCAGAACCTTACAGAATCCCACAGACTCCTACAGACTCCTGCAGGCACTTACACAACCCTACAGGCCCCTACGGAACACTGCCAGCCCCTGTGGAAGGAACCGTACGGGCCCCTACAGAACACTACTGGCTCCTGCGGTACTCTACAGGCCTCTAGGAAACCTACGAAGCTCTACGGAGCCCTATGGATCCTTACGGAACAGTACGGGCCCCTTCAGACCTCTGCGGGCGCTTATGGAAACCTACAGGACCCTACGGAACTGTACGAGACTCTACAGGCCTCTAGGGAACACCACAGGCCCCTACGGGAACCGTACGAGACTCTACAGGCCCTTAGGGAACACCACAGGCCCCTACGGAACCGTACGAGACTCTACAGGCCCCTAGGGAACACCACCGGCCCCTACGGAACCCTACACAACCCTCTGGAGACTTATGGAACCCTACAAGATCCTACCAACCCCTGCGGGCACTTACACAACCCTACAGGCCTTTACGGAAATCTACGGGACTCTACAGGCCCCTAGGGAAGCCTACAGATTTTGACGGAACCCTACGAGCCCCTCTGGAACCCTACAGAATACTCCAGGACCCGACAGCACTCTACAAGACCCTTAGCAACACAACGGAACCTCACTAAAACCCTATGGGCTCCTACAGAACACTGCAGGTGCCTACGAAACCCTGCAGGCCCCTACGGAACCCTACAGACACCTGCGGGCACTTACAGAACCCTGCAGGCCCCTACGGAACCCTACAGGTCCATACAGAACCCCACAGGGCCCTAGGGAACTTTACCAGCCACTACGGAACTCTACGGGCCCCTACAGAACCCTGCAGAACCCTCCGGAACCTTACAGAATCCCACAGACTCCTACAGACTCCTGCAGGCACTTACACAACCCTACAGGCCCCTACGGAACACTACCAGCCCCTATGGAAGGAACCCTACGGGCCCCTACAGAACACTACTGGCTCCTGCGGTACTCTACAGGCCTCTAGGAAACCTACGAAGCTCTATGGAGCCCTATGGATCCTTACGGAACAGGACGGGCC
>NW_027415088.1:0-32957 GCF_964106895.1 Numenius arquata
CGTAGAGTTCCGTAGTGGCTGGTAAAGTTCCGTAGGTCCCTGTGGGGTTCTGTATGGACCTGTAGGGTTCCGTAGGGGCCTGCAGGGTTCCGTAAGTGCCCGCAGGTGTCTGTAGGGTTCCGTAGGGTCTGTAGGGTTCCGTAGGCACCTGCAGTGTTCTGTAGGAGCCCATAGGGTTTTAGTGAGGTTCCGTTGTGTTGCTAAGGGTCTTGTAGAGTGCTGTCAGGTCCTGGAGTATTCTGTATGGGTTCCAGAGGGCCTCGTAGGGTTCCATCGAAATCTATAGGGTTCCCTAGGGGCCCATAGAGTCCCGTAGATTTCCGTAGGGACCTGTAGGGTTGTGTAAGTGCCCGCAGAAGTCGGTAGGAGTCTGTGGGATTCTGTAAGGTTCCGGAGGGTTCTGCAGGGTTCCGTAGGGACCCGTAGAGTTCCGTAGTGGCTGGTAAAGTTCCGTAGGGCCCTGTGGGGTTCTGTATGGACCTGTAGGGTTCCGTAGGGGCCTGCAGGGTTCCGTAAGTGCCCGCAGGTGTCTGTAGGGTTCCGTAGAGGTCTGTAGGGTTCCGTAGGCACCTGCAGTGTTCTGTAGGAGCCCATAGGGTTTTAGTGAGGTTACGTTGTGTTGCTAAGGGTCTTGTAGAGTGCTGTCGGGTCCTGGAGTATTCTGTAGGGGTTCCAGAGGGCCTCGTAGGGTTCCATCGAAATCTATAGGGTTCCCTAGGGGCCCATAGAGTCCCGTAGATTTCCGTAGGGACCTGTAGGGTTGTGTAAGTGCCCGCAGAAGTCGGTAGGAGTCTGTGGGATTCTGTAAGGTTCCGGAGGGTTCTGCAGGGTTCCGTAGGGACCCGTAGAGTTCCGTAGTGGCTGGTAACGTTCCGTAGGTCCCTGTGGGGTTCTGTATGGACCTGTAGGGTTCCGTAGGGGCCTGCAGGGTCCGTAAGTGCCCGCAGGTGTCTGTAGGGTTCCGTAGGGGTCTGTAGGGTTCCGTAGGCACCTGCAGTGTTCTGTAGGAGCCCATAGGGTTTTAGTGAGGTTCCGTTGTGTTGCTAAGGGTCTTGTAGAGTGCTGTCGGGTCCTGGAGTATTCTGTAGGGTTCCAGAGGGCCTCGTAGGGTTCCATCGAAATCTATAGGGTTCCCTAGGGCCCATAGAGTCCCGTAGATTTCCGTAGGGACCTGTAGGGTTGTGTAAGTGCCCGCAGAAGTCGGTAGGAGTCTGTGGGATTCTGTAAGGTTCCGGAGGGTTCTGCAGGGTTCCGTAGGGACCCGTAGAGTTCCGTAGTGGCTGGTAAGTTCCGTAGGGCCCTGTGGGGTTCTGTATGGACCTGTAGGGTTCCGTAGGGGCCTGCAGGGTTCCGTAAGTGCCCGCAGGTGTCTGTAGGGTTTCCGTAGGGGTCTGTAGGGTTCCGTAGGCACCTGCAGTGTTCTGTAGGAGCCCATAGGGTTTTAGTGAGGTTCCGTTGTGTTGCTAAGGGTCTTGTAGAGTGCTGTCGGGTCCTGGAGTATTCTGTAGGGTTCCAGAGGGCCTCGTAGGGTTCCATCGAAATCTATAGGGTTCCTAGGGGCCCATAGAGTCCCGTAGATTTCCGTAGGGACCTGTAGGGTTGTGTAAGTGCCCGCAGAAGTCGGTAGGAGTCTGTGGGATTCTGTAAGGTTCCGGAGGGTTCTGCAGGGTTCCGTAGGGACCCGTAGAGTTCCGTAGTGGCTGGTAAAGTTCCGTAGGGCCCTGTGGGGTTCTGTATGGACCTGTAGGGTTCCGTAGGGGCCTGCAGGGTTCCGTAAGTGCCCGCAGGTGTCTGTAGGGTTCCGTAGGCACCTGCAGTGTTCTGTAGGAGCCCATAGGGTTTTAGTGAGGTTCCGTTGTGTTGCTAAGGGTCTTGTAGAGTGCTGTCGGGTCCTGGAGTATTCTGTAGGGTTCCAGAGGGGCTGGTAGGGTTCCGTCGAAATCTGAAGGGTTCCCTAGGGGCCCGTAGAGTCCCGTAGATTTCCGTAGGGGCCTGTAGGGTTGTGTAAGTGCCCGCAGGGGTTGGTAGGAGCTTGTAGGGTGCCATATGTTTCCGGAGGGTTGTGTAGGGTTCCGTAGGGGCCTGTGGTGTTCCCTAGGGCCTGTAGAGTCTCGTAGAGTTCCGTAGGGTCCTGTAGGTTTCCATAAGCGCCCGCAGAGGTCTGAAGGGGCCCGTACTGTGCCGTAAGGATCCATAGGGTTCCGTAGAGCTTCGTAGGTTCCCTAGAGGCCTCTGGAGTACCGCAGGAGCCAGTAGTGTTCCGTAGGGTCCTCTAGGGTTGAGTAAGTGCCCGCAGGAGTCTGTAGGAATCCGTGGGATTCTGTAAGGTTCTGGAGGGTTCTGCAGGGTTCCGTAGGGGCCCGTAGAGTTCCGTAGTGGCTGGTAAAGTTCCGTAGGTCCCTGTGGGGTTCTGTATGGACCTGTAGGGTTCCGTAGGGGCCTGCAGGGTTCCGTAAGTGCCCGCAGGTGTCTGTAGGGTTCCGTAGGGGTCTGTAGGGTTCCGTAGGCACCTGCAGTGTTCTGTAGGAGCCCATAGGGTTTTAGTGAGGTTCCGTTGTGTTGCTAAGGGTCTTGTAGAGTGCTGTCAGGTCCTGGAGTATTCTGTAGGGTTCCAGAGGGCCTCGTAGGGTTCCATCGAAATCTATAGGGTTCCCTAGGGGCCCATAGAGTCCCGTAGATTCCGTAGGGACCTGTAGGGTTGTGTAAGTGCCCGCAGAAGTCGGTAGGAGTCTGTGGGATTCTGTAAGGTTCCGGAGGGTTCTGCAGGGTTCCGTAGGGACCCGTAGAGTTCCGTAGTGGCTGGTAAAGTTCCGTAGGGCCCTGTGGGGTTCTGTATGGACCTGTAGGGTTCCGGTAGGGGCCTGCAGGGTTCCGTAAGTGCCCCGCAGGTGTCTGTAGGGTTCCGTAGAGGTCTGTAGGGTTCCGTAGGCACCTGCAGTGTTCTGTAGGAGCCCATAGGGTTTTAGTGAGGTTACGTTGTGTTGCTAAGGGTCTTGTAGAGTGCTGTCGGGTCCTGGAGTATTCTGTAGGGTTCCAGAGGGCCTCGTAGGGTTCCATCGAAATCTATAGGGTTCCCTAGGGGCCCATAGAGTCCCGTAGATTTCCGTAGGGACCTGTAGGGTTGTGTAAGTGCCCGCAGAAGTCGGTAGGAGTCTGTGGGATTCTGTAAGGTTCCGGAGGGTTCTGCAGGGTTCCGTAGGGACCCGTAGAGTTCCGTAGTGGCTGGTAACGTTCCGTAGGTCCCTGTGGGGTTCTGTATGGACCTGTAGGGTTCCGTAGGGGCCTGCAGGGTTCCGTAAGTGCCCGCAGGTGTCTGTAGGGTTCCGTAGGGGTCTGTAGGGTTCCGTAGGCACCTGCAGTGTTCTGTAGGAGCCCATAGGGTTTTAGTGAGGTTCCGTTGTGTTGCTAAGGGTCTTGTAGAGTGCTGTCGGGTCTGGAGTATTCTGTAGGGTTCCAGAGGGCCTCGTAGGGTTCCATCGAAATCTATAGGGTTCCCTAGGGGCCCATAGAGTCCCGTAGATTTCCGTAGGGACCTGTAGGGTTGTGTAAGTGCCCGCAGAAGTCTGTAGGAGTCTGTGGATTCTGTAAGGTTCCGGAGGGGTTCTGCAGGGTTCCGTAGGGACCCGTAGAGTTCCGTAGTGGCTGGTAAAGTTCCGTAGGGCCCTGTGGGGTTCTGTATGGACCTGTAGGGTTCCGTAGGGGCCTGCAGGGTTCCGTAAGTGCCCGCAGGTGTCTGTAGGGTTCCGTAGGCACCTGCAGTGTTCTGTAGGAGCCCATAGGGTTTTAGTGAGGTTCCGTTGTGTTGCTAAGGGTCTTGTAGAGTGCTGTCGGGTCCTGGAGTATTCTGTAGGGTTCCAGAGGGGCTGGTAGGGTTCCGTCGAAATCTGAAGGGTTCCCTAGGGGCCCGTAGAGTCCCGTAGATTTCCGTAGGGCCTGTAGGGTTGTGTAAGTGCCCGCAGGGGTTGGTAGGAGCTTGTAGGGTGCCATATGTTTCCGGAGGGTTGTGTAGGGTTCCGTAGGGGCCTGTGGCGTTCCCTAGGGGCCTGTAGAGTCTCGTAGAGTTCCGTAGGGTCCTGTAGGTTTCCATAAGCGCCCGCAGAGGTCTGAAGGGGCCCGTACTGTGCCGTAAGGATCCATAGGGTTCCGTAGAGCTTCGTAGGTTCCCTAGAGGCCTCTGGAGTACCGCAGGAGCCAGTAGTGTTCCGTAGGGTCCTCTAGGGTTGAGTAAGTGCCCGCAGGAGTCTGTAGGAATCCGTGGGATTCTGTAAGGTTCTGGAGGGTTCTGCAGGGTTCCGTAGGGGCCCGTAGAGTTCCGTAGTGGCTGGTAAAGTTCCGTAGGTCCCTGTGGGGTTCTGTATGGACCTGTAGGGTTCCGTAGGGGCCTGCAGGGTTCCGTAAGTGCCCGCAGGTGTCTGTAGGGTTCCGTAGGGGTCTGTAGGGTTCCGTAGGCACCTGCAGTGTTTCTGTAGGAGCCATAGGGTTTTAGTGAGGTTCCGTTGTGTTGCTAAGGGTCTTGTAGAGTGCTGTCAGGTCCTGGAGTATTCTGTAGGGTTCCAGAGGGCCTCGTAGGGTTCCATCGAAATCTATAGGGTTCCCTAGGGGCCCATAGAGTCCCGTAGATTTCGTAGGGACCTGTAGGGTTGTGTAAGTGCCCGCAGAAGTCGGTAGGAGTCTGTGGGATTCTGTAAGGTTCCGGAGGGTTCTGCAGGGTTCCGTAGGGACCCGTAGAGTTCCGTAGTGGCTGGTAAAGTTCCGTAGGGCCCTGTGGGGTTCTGTATGGACCTGTAGGGTTCCGTAGGGGCCTGCAGGGTTCCGTAAGTGCCCGCAGGTGTCTGTAGGGTTCCGTAGGGGTCTGTAGGGTTCTGTAGGCACCTGCAGTGTTCTGTAGGAGCCCATAGGGTTTTAGTGAGGTTACGTTGTGTTGCTAAGGGTCTTGTAGAGTGCTGTCGGGTCCTGGAGTATTCTGTAGGGTTCCAGAGGGCCTCGTAGGGTTCCATCGAAATCTATAGGGTTCCCTAGGGGCCCATAGAGTCCCGTAGATTTCCGTAGGGACCTGTAGGGTTGTGTAAGTGCCCGCAGAAGTCGGTAGGAGTCTGTGGATTCTGTAAGGTTCCGGAGGGTTCTGCAGGGTTCCGTAGGGACCCGTAGAGTTCCGTAGTGGCTGGTAAAGTTCCGTAGGGCCCTGTGGGGTTCTGTATGGACCTGTAGGGTTCCGTAGGGGGCCTGCAGGGTTCCGTAAGTGCCCGCAGGTGTCTGTAGGGTTCCGTAGGCACCTGCAGTGTTCTGTAGGAGCCCATAGGGTTTTAGTGAGGTTCCGTTGTGTTGCTAAGGGTCTTGTAGAGGTGCTGTCGGGTCCTGGAGTATTCTGTAGGGTTCCAGAGGGGCTGGTAGGGTTCCGTCGAAATCTGAAGGGTTCCCTAGGGGCCCGTAGAGTCCCGTAGATTTCCGTAGGGGCCTGTAGGGTTGTGTAAGTGCCCGCAGGGGTTGGTAGGAGCTTGTAGGGTGCCATATGTTTCCGGAGGGTTGTGTAGGGTTCCGTAGGGGCCTGTGGTGTTCCCTAGGGGCCTGTAGAGTCTCGTAGAGTTCCGTAGGGTCCTGTAGGTTTCCATAAGCGCCCGCAGAGGTCTGAAGGGGCCCGTACTGTGCCGTAAGGATCCATAGGGTTCCGTAGAGCTTCGTAGGTTCCCTAGAGGCCTCTGGAGTACCGCAGGAGCCAGTAGTGTTCCGTAGGGTCCTCTAGGGTTGAGTAAGTGCCCGCAGGAGTCTGTAGGAATCCGTGGGATTCTGTAAGGTTCTGGAGGGTTCTGCAGGGTTCCGTAGGGGCCCGTAGAGTTCCGTAGTGGCTGGTAAAGTTCCGTAGGTCCCTGTGGGGTTCTGTATGGACCTGTAGGGTTCCGTAGGGGCCTGCAGGGGTTCCGTAAGTGCCCGCAGGTGTCTGTAGGGTTCCGTAGGGGTCTGTAGGGTTCCGTAGGCACCTGCAGTGTTCTGTAGGAGCCCATAGGGGTTTTAGTGAGGTTCCGTTGTGTTGCTAAGGGTCTTGTAGAGTGCTGTCAGGTCCTGGAGTATTCTGTAGGGTTCCAGAGGGCCTCGTAGGGTTCCATCGAAATCTATAGGGTTCCTAGGGGCCCATAGAGTCCCGTAGATTTCCGTAGGGACCTGTAGGGTTGTGTAAGTGCCCGCAGAAGTCGGTAGGAGTCTGTGGGATTCTGTAAGGTTCCGGAGGGTTCTGCAGGGTTCCGTAGGGACCCGTAGAGTTCCGTAGTGGCTGGTAAAGTTCCGTAGGGCCCTGTGGGGTTCTGTATGGACCTGTAGGGTTCCGTAGGGGCCTGCAGGGTTCCGTAAGTGCCCGCAGGTGTCTGTAGGGTTCCGTAGAGGTCTGTAGGGTTCCGTAGGCACCTGCAGTGTTCTGTAGGAGCCCATAGGGTTTTAGTGAGGTTACGTTGTGTTGCTAAGGGTCTTGTAGAGTGCTGTCGGGTCCTGGAGTATTCTGTAGGGTTCCAGAGGGCCTCGTAGGGTTCCATCGAAATCTATAGGGTTCCCTAGGGGCCCATAGAGTCCCGTAGATTTCCGTAGGGACCTGTAGGGTTGTGTAAGTGCCCGCAGAAGTCGGTAGGAGTCTGTGGGATTCTGTAAGGTTCCGGAGGGTTCTGCAGGGTTCCGTAGGGACCCGTAGAGTTCCGTAGTGGCTGGTAACGTTCCGTAGGTCCCTGTGGGGTTCTGTATGGACCTGTAGGGTTCCGTAGGGGCCTGCAGGGTTCCGTAAGTGCCCGCAGGTGTCTGTAGGGTTCCGTAGGGGTCTGTAGGGTTCCGTAGGCACCTGCAGTGTTCTGTAGGAGCCCATAGGGTTTTAGTGAGGTTCCGTTGTGTTGCTAAGGGTCTTGTAGAGTGCTGTCGGGTCCTGGAGTATTCTGTAGGGTTCCAGAGGGCCTCGTAGGGTTCCATCGAAATCTATAGGGTTCCCTAGGGGCCCATAGAGTCCCGTAGATTTCCGTAGGGACCTGTAGGGTTGTGTAAGTGCCCGCAGAAGTCTGTAGGAGTCTGTGGGATTCTGTAAGGTTCCGGAGGGTTCTGCAGGGTTCCGTAGGGACCCGTAGAGTTCCGTAGTGGCTGGTAAAGTTCCGTAGGGCCCTGTGGGGTTCTGTATGGACCTGTAGGGTTCCGTAGGGGCCTGCAGGGTTCCGTAAGTGCCCGCAGGTGTCTGTAGGGTTCCGTAGGCACCTGCAGTGTTCTGTAGGAGCCCATAGGGTTTTAGTGAGGTTCCGTTGTGTTGCTAAGGGTCTTGTAGAGTGCTGTCGGGTCCTGGAGTATTCTGTAGGGTTCCAGAGGGGCTGGTAGGGTTCCGTCGAAATCTGAAGGGTTCCCTAGGGGCCCGTAGAGTCCCGTAGATTTCCGTAGGGGCCTGTAGGGTTGTGTAAGTGCCCGCAGGGGTTGGTAGGAGCTTGTAGGGTGCCATATGTTTCCGGAGGGTTGTGTAGGGTTCCGTAGGGGCCTGTGGCGTTCCCTAGGGGCCTGTAGAGTCTCGTAGAGTTCCGTAGGGTCCTGTAGGTTTCCATAAGCGCCCGCAGAGGTCTGAAGGGGCCCGTACTGTGCCGTAAGGATCCATAGGGTTCCGTAGAGCTTCGTAGGTTCCCTAGAGGCCTCTGGAGTACCGCAGGAGCCAGTAGTGTTCCGTAGGGTCCTCTAGGGTTGAGTAAGTGCCCGCAGGAGTCTGTAGGAATCCGTGGGATTCTGTAAGGTTCTGGAGGGTTCTGCAGGGTTCCGTAGGGGCCCGTAGAGTTCCGTAGTGGCTGGTAAAGTTCCGTAGGTCCCTGTGGGGTTCTGTATGGACCTGTAGGGTTCCGTAGGGGCCTGCAGGGTTCCGTAAGTGCCCGCAGGTGTCTGTAGGGTTCCGTAGGGGTCTGTAGGGTTCCGTAGGCACCTGCAGTGTTCTGTAGGAGCCCATAGGGTTTTAGTGAGGTTCCGTTGTGTTGCTAAGGGTCTTGTAGAGTGCTGTCAGGTCCTGGAGTATTCTGTAGGGTTCCAGAGGGCCTCGTAGGGTTCCATCGAAATCTATAGGGTTCCCTAGGGGCCCATAGAGTCCCGTAGATTTCCGTAGGGACCTGTAGGGTTGTGTAAGTGCCCGCAGAAGTCGGTAGGAGTCTGTGGGATTCTGTAAGGTTCCGGAGGGTTCTGCAGGGTTCCGTAGGGACCCGTAGAGTTCCGTAGTGGCTGGTAAAGTTCCGTAGGGCCCTGTGGGGTTCTGTATGGACCTGTAGGGTTCCGTAGGGGCCTGCAGGGTTCCGTAAGTGCCCGCAGGTGTCTGTAGGGTTCCGTAGAGGTCTGTAGGGTTCCGTAGGCACCTGCAGTGTTCTGTAGGAGCCCATAGGGTTTTAGTGAGGTTACGTTGTGTTGCTAAGGGTCTTGTAGAGTGCTGTCGGGTCCTGGAGTATTCTGTAGGGTTCCAGAGGGCCTCGTAGGGTTCCATCGAAATCTATAGGGTTCCCTAGGGGCCCATAGAGTCCCGTAGATTTCCGTAGGGACCTGTAGGGTTGTGTAAGTGCCCGCAGAAGTCGGTAGGAGTCTGTGGGATTCTGTAAGGTTCCGGAGGGTTCTGCAGGGTTCCGTAGGGACCCGTAGAGTTCCGTAGTGGCTGGTAACGTTCCGTAGGTCCCTGTGGGGTTCTGTATGGACCTGTAGGGTTCCGTAGGGGCCTGCAGGGTTCCGTAAGTGCCCGCAGGTGTCTGTAGGGTTCCGTAGGGGTCTGTAGGGTTCCGTAGGCACCTGCAGTGTTCTGTAGGAGCCCATAGGGTTTTAGTGAGGTTCCGTTGTGTTGCTAAGGGTCTTGTAGAGTGCTGTCGGGTCCTGGAGTATTCTGTAGGGTTCCAGAGGGGCTGGTAGGGTTCCGTCGAAATCTGAAGTGTTCCCTAGGGGCCCGTAGAGTCCCGTAGATTTCCGTAGGGACCTGTAGGGTTGTGTAAGTGCCCGCAGGGGTTGGTAGGAGCTTGTAGGGTGCCATATGTTTCCGGAGGGTTGTGTAGGGTTCCGTAGGGGCCTGTGGTGTTCCCTAGGGGCCTGTAGAGTCTCGTAGAGTTCCGTAGGGTCCTGTAGGTTTCCATAAGCGCCCGCAGAGGTCTGAAGGGGCCCGTACTGTGCCGTAAGGATCCATAGGGTTCCGTAGAGCTTCGTAGGTTCCCTAGAGGCCTCTGGAGTACCGCAGGAGCCAGTAGTGTTCCGTAGGGTCCTCTAGGGTTGAGTAAGTGCCCGCAGGAGTCTGTAGGAATCCGTGGGACTCCGTAAGGTTCTGGAGGGTTCTGCAGGGTTCCGTAGGGGCCTGTAGAGTTCCGTAGTGGCTGGTAACGTTCCGTAGGGCCCTGTGGGGTTCTGTATGGACCTGTAGGGTTCCGTAGGGGCCTGCAGGGTTCCGTAAGTGCCCGCAGGTGTCTGTAGGGTTCCGTAGGGGTCTGTAGGGTTCCGTAGGCACCTGCAGTGTTCTGTAGGAGCCCATAGGGTTTTAGTGAGGTTCCGTTGTGTTGCTAAGGGTCTTGTAGAGTGCTGTCGGGTCCTGGAGTATTCTGTAGGGTTCCAGAGGGCCTCGTAGGGTTCCATCGAAATCTATAGGGTTCCCTAGGGGCCCATAGAGTCCCGTAGATTTCCGTAGGGACCTGTAGGGTTGTGTAAGTGCCCGCAGAAGTCGGTAGGAGTCTGTGGGATTCTGTAAGGTTCCGGAGGGTTCTGCAGGGTTCCGTAGGGACCCGTAGAGTTCCGTAGTGGCTGGTAACGTTCCGTAGGTCCCTGTGGGGTTCTGTATGGACCTGTAGGGTTCCGTAGGGGCCTGCAGGGTTCCGTAAGTGCCCGCAGGTGTCTGTAGGGTTCCGTAGGGGTCTGTAGGGTTCCGTAGGCACCTGCAGTGTTCTGTAGGAGCCCATAGGGTTTTAGTGAGGTTCCGTTGTGTTGCTAAGGGTCTTGTAGAGTGCTGTCGGGTCCTGGAGTATTCTGTAGGGTTCCAGAGGGCCTCGTAGGGTTCCATCGAAATCTATAGGGTTCCCTAGGGGCCCATAGAGTCCCGTAGATTTCCGTAGGGACCTGTAGGGTTGTGTAAGTGCCCGCAGAAGTCGGTAGGAGTCTGTGGGATTCTGTAAGGTTCCGGAGGGTTCTGCAGGGTTCCGTAGGAACCCGTAGAGTTCCGTAGTGGCTGGTAACGTTCCGTAGGTCCCTGTGGGGTTCTGTATGGACCTGTAGGGTTCCGTAGGGGCCTGCAGGGTTCCGTAAGTGCCCGCAGGTGTCTGTAGGGTTCCGTAGGGGTCTGTAGGGTTCCGTAGGCACCTGCAGTGTTCTGTAGGAGCCCATAGGGTTTTAGTGAGGTTCCGTTGTGTTGCTAAGGGTCTTGTAGAGTGCTGTCGGGTCCTGGAGTATTCTGTAGGGTTCCAGAGGGCCTCGTAGGGTTCCATCGAAATCTATAGGGTTCCCTAGGGGCCCATAGAGTCCCGTAGATTTCCGTAGGGACCTGTAGGGTTGTGTAAGTGCCCGCAGAAGTCTGTAGGAGTCTGTGGGATTCTGTAAGGTTCCGGAGGGTTCTGCAGGGTTCCGTAGGGACCCGTAGAGTTCCGTAGTGGCTGGTAACGTTCCGTAGGTCCCTGTGGGGTTCTGTATGGACCTGTAGGGTTCCGTAGGGGCCTGCAGGGTTCCGTAAGTGCCCGCAGGTGTCTGTAGGGTTCCGTAGGGGTCTGTAGGGTTCTGTAGGCACCTGCAGTGTTCTGTAGGAGCCCATAGGGTTTTAGTGAGGTTCCGTTGTGTTGCTAAGGGTCTTGTAGAGTGCTGTCAGGTCCTGGAGTATTCTGTAGGGTTCCAGAGGGGCTGGTAGGGTTCCGTCGAAATCTGAAGGGTTCCCTAGGGGCCCGTAGAGTCCCGTAGATTTCCGTAGGGACCTGTAGGGTTGTGTAAGTGCCCGCAGGGGTTGGTAGGAGCTTGTAGGGTGCCATATGTTTCCGGAGGGTTGTGTAGGGTTCCGTAGGGGCCTGTGGTGTTCCCTAGGGGCCTGTAGAGTCTCGTAGAGTTCCGTAGGGTCCTGTAGGTTTCCATAAGCGCCCGCAGAGGTCTGAAGGGGCCCGTACTGTGCCGTAAGGATCCATAGGGTTCCGTAGAGCTTCGTAGGTTCCCTAGAGGCCTCTGGAGTACCGCAGGAGCCAGTAGTGTTCCGTAGGGTCCTCTAGGGTTGAGTAAGTGCCCGCAGGAGTCTGTAGGAATCCGTGGGATTCTGTAAGGTTCTGAAGGGTTCTGCAGGGTTCCGTAGGGGCCCCTAGAGTTCCGTAGTGGCTGGTAAAGTTCCCTAGGGCCCTGTACCGTTCCGTAACTGCCTGCAAGGGTCTTTAGGCTTCCGTAGGGGCTGGTAGGGTTCCATAAAGTTCCGTGGGTTCCTGCAGAGTTCTGCAAGTGCCCGCAAGGGCCTGTAGGGGCCCACAGTGTTTCTGTCAGGTTCCGTAGAGTTCCGTAGGGGCCATATTTTTCTGTAGTGGCTGGTAGTATTCTGTAGAGGTCTGTAGGGTTCCGTAGGCACCTGTAGTGTTCTGTAGGAGCCCATAGGGTTTTAGTGAGGTTCCGTTGTGTTGCTAAGGGTCTTGTAGAGTGCTGTCGGGTCCTGGAGTATTCTGTAGGGTTCCAGAGGGCCTCGTAGGGTTCCATCGAAATCTATAGGGTTCCCTAGGGGCCCATAGAGTCCCGTAGATTTCCGTAGGGACCTGTAGGGTTGTGTAAGTGCCCGCAGAAGTCGGTAGGAGTCTGTGGGATTCTGTAAGGTTCCGGAGGGTTCTGCAGGGTTCCGTAGGGACCCGTAGAGTTCCGTAGTGGCTGGTAAAGTTCCGTAGGGCCCTGTGGGGTTCTGTATGGACCTGTAGGGTTCCGTAGGGGCCTGCAGGGTTCCGTAAGTGCCCGCAGGTGTCTGTAGGGTTCCGTAGGCACCTGCAGTGTTCTGTAGGAGCCCATAGGGTTTTAGTGAGGTTCCGTTGTGTTGCTAAGGGTCTTGTAGAGTGCTGTCGGGTCCTGGAGTATTCTGTAGGGTTCCAGAGGGGCTGGTAGGGTTCCGTCGAAATCTGAAGGGTTCCCTAGGGGCCCGTAGAGTCCCGTAGATTTCCGTAGGGACCTGTAGGGTTGTGTAAGTGCCCGCAGGGGTTGGTAGGAGCTTGTAGGGTGCCATATGTTTCCGGAGGGTTGTGTAGGGTTCCGTAGGGGCCTGTGGTGTTCCCTAGGGGCCTGTAGAGTCTCGTAGAGTTCCGTAGGGTCCTGTAGGTTTCCATAAGCGCCCGCAGAGGTCTGAAGGGGCCCGTACTGTGCCGTAAGGATCCATAGGGTTCCGTAGAGCTTCGTAGGTTCCCTAGAGGCCTCTGGAGTACCGCAGGAGCCAGTAGTGTTCCGTAGGGTCCTCTAGGGTTGAGTAAGTGCCCGCAGGAGTCTGTAGGAATCCGTGGGATTCTGTAAGGTTCTGGAGGGTTCTGCAGGGTTCCGTAGGGGCCCCTAGAGTTCCGTAGTGGCTGGTAAAGTTCCCTAGGGCCCTGTACCGTTCCGTAACTGCCTGCAAGGGTCTTTAGGCTTCCGTAGGGGCTGGTAGGGTTCCATAAAGTTCCGTGGGTTCCTGCAGAGTTCTGCAAGTGCCCGCAAGGGCCTGTAGGGGCCCACAGTGTTTCTGTCAGGTTCCGTAGAGTTCCGTAGGGGCCATATTTTTCTGTAGTGGCTGGTAGTATTCTGTAGAGGTCTGTAGGGTTCCGTAGGCACCTGTAGTGTTCTGTAGGAGCCCATAGGGTTTTAGTGAGGTTCCGTTGTGTTGCTAAGGGTCTTGTAGAGTGCTGTCGGGTCCTGGAGTATTCTGTAGGGTTCCAGAGGGCCTCTTAGGGTTCCATCGAAATCTATAGGGTTCCCTAGGGGCCCATAGAGTCCCGTAGATTTCCGTAGGGACCTGTAGGGTTGTGTAAGTGCCCGCAGAAGTCTGTAGGAGTCTGTGGGATTCTGTAAGGTTCCGGAGGGTTCTGCAGGGTTCCGTAGGGACCCGTAGAGTTCCGTAGTGGCTGGTAAAGTTCCGTAGGGCCCTGTGGGGTTCTGTATGGACCTGTAGGGTTCCGTAGGGGCCTGCAGGGTTCCGTAAGTGCCCGCAGGTGTCTGTAGGGTTCCGTAGGCACCTGCAGTGTTCTGTAGGAGCCCATAGGGTTTTAGTGAGGTTCCGTTGTGTTGCTAAGGGTCTTGTAGAGTGCTGTCGGGTCCTGGAGTATTCTGTAGGGTTCCAGAGGGGCTGGTAGGGTTCCGTCGAAATCTGAAGGGTTCCCTAGGGGCCCGTAGAGTCCCGTAGATTTCCGTAGGGACCTGTAGGGTTGTGTAAGTGCCCGCAGGGGTTGGTAGGAGCTTGTAGGGTGCCATATGTTTCCGGAGGGTTGTGTAGGGTTCCGTAGGGGCCTGTGGTGTTCCCTAGGGGCCTGTAGAGTCTCGTAGAGTTCCGTAGGGTCCTGTAGGTTTCCATAAGCGCCCGCAGAGGTCTGAAGGGGCCCGTACTGTTCCGTAAGGATCCATAGGGTTCCGTAGAGCTTCGTAGGTTCCCTAGAGGCCTCTGGAGTACCGCAGGAGCCAGTAGTGTTCCGTAGGGTCCTCTAGGGTTGAGTAAGTGCCCGCAGGAGTCTGTAGGAATCCGTGGGATTCTGTAAGGTTCTGGAGGGTTCTGCAGGGTTCCGTAGGGGCCCCTAGAGTTCCGTAGTGGCTGGTAAAGTTCCCTAGGGCCCTGTACCGTTCCGTAACTGCCTGCAAGGGTCTTTAGGCTTCCGTAGGGGCTGGTAGGGTTCCATAAAGTTCCGTGGGTTCCTGCAGAGTTCTGCAAGTGCCCGCAAGGGCCTGTAGGGGCCCACAGTGTTTCTGTCAGGTTCCGTAGAGTTCCGTAGGGGCCATATTTTTCTGTAGTGGCTGGTAGTATTCTGTAGAGGTCTGTAGGGTTCCGTAGGCACCTGTAGTGTTCTGTAGGAGCCCATAGGGTTTTAGTGAGGTTCCGTTGTGTTGCTAAGGGTCTTGTAGAGTGCTGTCGGGTCCTGGAGTATTCTGTAGGGTTCCAGAGGGCCTCGTAGGGTTCCATCGAAATCTATAGGGTTCCCTAGGGGCCCATAGAGTCCCGTAGATTTCCGTAGGGACCTGTAGGGTTGTGTAAGTGCCCGCAGAAGTCTGTAGGAGTCTGTGGGATTCTGTAAGGTTCCGGAGGGTTCTGCAGGGTTCCGTAGGGACCCGTAGAGTTCCGTAGTGGCTGGTAAAGTTCCGTAGGGCCCTGTGGGGTTCTGTATGGACCTGTAGGGTTCCGTAGGGGCCTGCAGGGTTCCGTAAGTGCCCGCAGGTGTCTGTAGGGTTCCGTAGGCACCTGCAGTGTTCTGTAGGAGCCCATAGGGTTTTAGTGAGGTTCCGTTGTGTTGCTAAGGGTCTTGTAGAGTGCTGTCGGGTCCTGGAGTATTCTGTAGGGTTCCAGAGGGGCTGGTAGGGTTCCGTCGAAATCTGAAGGGTTCCCTAGGGGCCCGTAGAGTCCCGTAGATTTCCGTAGGGGCCTGTAGGGTTGTGTAAGTGCCCGCAGGGGTTGGTAGGAGCTTGTAGGGTGCCATATGTTTCCGGAGGGTTGTGTAGGGTTCCGTAGGGGCCTGTGGTGTTCCCTAGGGGCCTGTAGAGTCTCGTAGAGTTCCGTAGGGTCCTGTAGGTTTCCATAAGCGCCCGCAGAGGTCTGAAGGGGCCCGTACTGTGCCGTAAGGATCCATAGGGTTCCGTAGAGCTTCGTAGGTTCCCTAGAGGCCTCTGGAGTACCGCAGGAGCCAGTAGTGTTCCGTAGGGACCTGTAGGGTTGTGTAAGTGCCCGCAGAAGTCGGTAGGAATCCGTGGGATTCTGTAAGGTTCCGGAGGGTTCTGCAGGGTTCTGTAGGGACCCGTAGAGTTCCGTAGTGGCTGGTAACGTTCCGTAGGTCCCTGTGGGGTTCTGTATGGACCTGTAGGGTTCCGTAGGGGCCTGCAGGGTTCCGTAAGTGCCCGCAGGTGTCTGTAGGGTTCCGTAGGGGTCTGTAGGGTTCTGTAGGCACCTGCAGTGTTCTGTAGGAGCCCATAGGGTTTTAGTGAGGTTCCGTTGTGTTGCTAAGGGTCTTGTAGAGTGCTGTCGGGTCCTGGAGTATTCTGTAGGGTTCCAGAGGGCCTCGTAGGGTTCCATCGAAATCTGAAGGGTTCCCTAGGGGCCCGTAGAGTCCTGTAGATTTCCATAGGGACCTGTAGGGTTGTGTAAGTGCCCGCAGAAGTCTGTAGGAGTCTGTGGGATTCTGTAAGGTTCCGGAGGGTTCTGCAGGGTTCCGTAGGGACCCGTAGAGTTCCGTAGTGGCTGGTAAAGTTCCGTAGGGCCCTGTGGGGTTCTGTATGGACCTGTAGGGTTCCGTAGGGGCCTGCAGGGTTCCGTAAGTGCCCGCAGGTGTCTGTAGGGTTCCGTAGGGGTCTGTAGGGTTCCGTAGGCACCTGCAGTGTTCTGTAGGAGCCCATAGGGTTTTAGTGAGGTTCCGTTGTGTTGCTAAGGGTCTTGTAGAGTGCTGTCGGGTCCTGGAGTATTCTGTAGGGTTCCAGAGGGGCTGGTAGGGTTCCGTCGAAATCTGAAGGGTTCCCTAGGGGCCCGTAGAGTCCCGTAGATTTCCGTAGGGGCCTGTAGGGTTGTGTAAGTGCCCGCAGGGGTTGGTAGGAGCTTGTAGGGTGCCATATGTTTCCGGAGGGTTGTGTAGGGTTCCGTAGGGGCCTGTGGCGTTCCCTAGGGGCCTGTAGAGTCTCGTAGAGTTCCGTAGGGTCCTGTAGGTTTCCATAAGCGCCCGCAGAGGTCTGAAGGGGCCCGTACTGTGCCGTAAGGATCCATAGGGTTCCGTAGAGCTTCGTAGGTTCCCTAGAGGCCTCTGGAGTACCGCAGGAGCCAGTAGTGTTCCGTAGGGTCCTCTAGGGTTGAGTAAGTGCCCGCAGGAGTCTGTAGGAATCCGTGGGATTCTGTAAGGTTCTGGAGGGTTCTGCAGGGTTCCGTAGGGGCCTGTAGAGTTCCGTAGTGGCTGGTAAAGTTCCGTAGGTCCCTGTGGGGTTCTGTATGGACCTGTAGGGTTCCGTAGGGGCCTGCAGGGTTCCGTAAGTGCCCGCAGGTGTCTGTAGGGTTCCGTAGGGGTCTGTAGGGTTCCGTAGGCACCTGCAGTGTTCTGTAGGAGCCCATAGGGTTTTAGTGAGGTTCCGTTGTGTTGCTAAGGGTCTTGTAGAGTGCTGTCGGGTCCTGGAGTATTCTGTAGGGTTCCAGAGGGCCTCGTAGGGTTCCATCGAAATCTATAGGGTTCCCTAGGGGCCCATAGAGTCCCGTAGATTTCCGTAGGGACCTGTAGGGTTGTGTAAGTGCCCGCAGAAGTCGGTAGGAGTCTGTGGGATTCTGTAAGGTTCCGGAGGGTTCTGCAGGGTTCCGTAGGGACCCGTAGAGTTCCGTAGTGGCTGGTAAAGTTCCGTAGGGCCCTGTGGGGTTCTGTATGGACCTGTAGGGTTCCGTAGGGGCCTGCAGGGTTCCGTAAGTGCCCGCAGGTGTCTGTAGGGTTCCGTAGAGGTCTGTAGGGTTCCGTAGGCACCTGCAGTGTTCTGTAGGAGCCCATAGGGTTTTAGTGAGGTTACGTTGTGTTGCTAAGGGTCTTGTAGAGTGCTGTCGGGTCCTGGAGTATTCTGTAGGGTTCCAGAGGGCCTCGTAGGGTTCCATCGAAATCTATAGGGTTCCCTAGGGGCCCATAGAGTCCCGTAGATTTCCGTAGGGACCTGTAGGGTTGTGTAAGTGCCCGCAGAAGTCGGTAGGAGTCTGTGGGATTCTGTAAGGTTCCGGAGGGTTCTGCAGGGTTCCGTAGGGACCCGTAGAGTTCCGTAGTGGCTGGTAACGTTCCGTAGGTCCCTGTGGGGTTCTGTATGGACCTGTAGGGTTCCGTAGGGGCCTGCAGGGTTCCGTAAGTGCCCGCAGGTGTCTGTAGGGTTCCGTAGGGGTCTGTAGGGTTCCGTAGGCACCTGCAGTGTTCTGTAGGAGCCCATAGGGTTTTAGTGAGGTTCCGTTGTGTTGCTAAGGGTCTTGTAGAGTGCTGTCGGGTCCTGGAGTATTCTGTAGGGTTCCAGAGGGGCTGGTAGGGTTCCGTCGAAATCTGAAGTGTTCCCTAGGGGCCCGTAGAGTCCCGTAGATTTCCGTAGGGACCTGTAGGGTTGTGTAAGTGCCCGCAGGGGTTGGTAGGAGCTTGTAGGGTGCCATATGTTTCCGGAGGGTTGTGTAGGGTTCCGTAGGGGCCTGTGGTGTTCCCTAGGGGCCTGTAGAGTCTCGTAGAGTTCCGTAGGGTCCTGTAGGTTTCCATAAGCGCCCGCAGAGGTCTGAAGGGGCCCGTACTGTGCCGTAAGGATCCATAGGGTTCCGTAGAGCTTCGTAGGTTCCCTAGAGGCCTCTGGAGTACCGCAGGAGCCAGTAGTGTTCCGTAGGGTCCTCTAGGGTTGAGTAAGTGCCCGCAGGAGTCTGTAGGAATCCGTGGGACTCCGTAAGGTTCTGGAGGGTTCTGCAGGGTTCCGTAGGGGCCTGTAGAGTTCCGTAGTGGCTGGTAACGTTCCGTAGGGCCCTGTGGGGTTCTGTATGGACCTGTAGGGTTCCGTAGGGGCCTGCAGGGTTCCGTAAGTGCCCGCAGGTGTCTGTAGGGTTCCGTAGGGGTCTGTAGGGTTCCGTAGGCACCTGCAGTGTTCTGTAGGAGCCCATAGGGTTTTAGTGAGGTTCCGTTGTGTTGCTAAGGGTCTTGTAGAGTGCTGTCGGGTCCTGGAGTATTCTGTAGGGTTCCAGAGGGCCTCGTAGGGTTCCATCGAAATCTATAGGGTTCCCTAGGGGCCCATAGAGTCCCGTAGATTTCCGTAGGGACCTGTAGGGTTGTGTAAGTGCCCGCAGAAGTCGGTAGGAGTCTGTGGGATTCTGTAAGGTTCCGGAGGGTTCTGCAGGGTTCCGTAGGGACCCGTAGAGTTCCGTAGTGGCTGGTAACGTTCCGTAGGTCCCTGTGGGGTTCTGTATGGACCTGTAGGGTTCCGTAGGGGCCTGCAGGGTTCCGTAAGTGCCCGCAGGTGTCTGTAGGGTTCCGTAGGGGTCTGTAGGGTTCCGTAGGCACCTGCAGTGTTCTGTAGGAGCCCATAGGGTTTTAGTGAGGTTCCGTTGTGTTGCTAAGGGTCTTGTAGAGTGCTGTCGGGTCCTGGAGTATTCTGTAGGGTTCCAGAGGGCCTCGTAGGGTTCCATCGAAATCTATAGGGTTCCCTAGGGGCCCATAGAGTCCCGTAGATTTCCGTAGGGACCTGTAGGGTTGTGTAAGTGCCCGCAGAAGTCGGTAGGAGTCTGTGGGATTCTGTAAGGTTCCGGAGGGTTCTGCAGGGTTCCGTAGGAACCCGTAGAGTTCCGTAGTGGCTGGTAACGTTCCGTAGGTCCCTGTGGGGTTCTGTATGGACCTGTAGGGTTCCGTAGGGGCCTGCAGGGTTCCGTAAGTGCCCGCAGGTGTCTGTAGGGTTCCGTAGGGGTCTGTAGGGTTCCGTAGGCACCTGCAGTGTTCTGTAGGAGCCCATAGGGTTTTAGTGAGGTTCCGTTGTGTTGCTAAGGGTCTTGTAGAGTGCTGTCGGGTCCTGGAGTATTCTGTAGGGTTCCAGAGGGCCTCGTAGGGTTCCATCGAAATCTATAGGGTTCCCTAGGGGCCCATAGAGTCCCGTAGATTTCCGTAGGGACCTGTAGGGTTGTGTAAGTGCCCGCAGAAGTCTGTAGGAGTCTGTGGGATTCTGTAAGGTTCCGGAGGG
The DNA here is from genome assembly GCF_964106895.1 of Numenius arquata. Taxonomy (NCBI): domain Eukaryota; kingdom Metazoa; phylum Chordata; class Aves; order Charadriiformes; family Scolopacidae; genus Numenius; species Numenius arquata. The sequence goes on from NW_027415088.1 coordinate 18,811, forward strand.
TTCTGCAGGGTTCCGTAGGGACCCGTAGAGTTCCGTAGTGGCTGGTAACGTTCCGTAGGTCCCTGTGGGGTTCTGTATGGACCTGTAGGGTTCCGTAGGGGCCTGCAGGGTTCCGTAAGTGCCCGCAGGTGTCTGTAGGGTTCCGTAGGGGTCTGTAGGGTTCTGTAGGCACCTGCAGTGTTCTGTAGGAGCCCATAGGGTTTTAGTGAGGTTCCGTTGTGTTGCTAAGGGTCTTGTAGAGTGCTGTCAGGTCCTGGAGTATTCTGTAGGGTTCCAGAGGGGCTGGTAGGGTTCCGTCGAAATCTGAAGGGTTCCCTAGGGGCCCGTAGAGTCCCGTAGATTTCCGTAGGGACCTGTAGGGTTGTGTAAGTGCCCGCAGGGGTTGGTAGGAGCTTGTAGGGTGCCATATGTTTCCGGAGGGTTGTGTAGGGTTCCGTAGGGGCCTGTGGTGTTCCCTAGGGGCCTGTAGAGTCTCGTAGAGTTCCGTAGGGTCCTGTAGGTTTCCATAAGCGCCCGCAGAGGTCTGAAGGGGCCCGTACTGTGCCGTAAGGATCCATAGGGTTCCGTAGAGCTTCGTAGGTTCCCTAGAGGCCTCTGGAGTACCGCAGGAGCCAGTAGTGTTCCGTAGGGACCTGTAGGGTTGTGTAAGTGCCCGCAGAAGTCGGTAGGAATCCGTGGGATTCTGTAAGGTTCCGGAGGGTTCTGCAGGGTTCTGTAGGGACCCGTAGAGTCCTGTAGATTTCCATAGGGACCTGTAGGGTTGTGTAAGTGCCCGCAGAAGTCTGTAGGAGTCTGTGGGATTCTGTAAGGTTCCGGAGGGTTCTGCAGGGTTCCGTAGGGACCCGTAGAGTTCCGTAGTGGCTGGTAAAGTTCCGTAGGGCCCTGTGGGGTTCTGTATGGACCTGTAGGGTTCCGTAGGGGCCTGCAGGGTTCCGTAAGTGCCCGCAGGTGTCTGTAGGGTTCCGTAGGGGTCTGTAGGGTTCCGTAGGCACCTGCAGTGTTCTGTAGGAGCCCATAGGGTTTTAGTGAGGTTCCGTTGTGTTGCTAAGGGTCTTGTAGAGTGCTGTCGGGTCCTGGAGTATTCTGTAGGGTTCCAGAGGGGCTGGTAGGGTTCCGTCGAAATCTGAAGGGTTCCCTAGGGGCCCGTAGAGTCCCGTAGATTTCCGTAGGGACCTGTAGGGTTGTGTAAGTGCCCGCAGGGGTTGGTAGGAGCTTGTAGGGTGCCATATGTTTCCGGAGGGTTGTGTAGGGTTCCGTAGGGGCCTGTGGTGTTCCCTAGGGGCCTGTAGAGTCTCGTAGAGTTCCGTAGGGTCCTGTAGGTTTCCATAAGCGCCCGCAGAGGTCTGAAGGGGCCCGTACTGTGCCGTAAGGATCCATAGGGTTCCGTAGAGCTTCGTAGGTTCCCTAGAGGCCTCTGGAGTACCGCAGGAGCCAGTAGTGTTCCGTAGGGTCCTCTAGGGTTGAGTAAGTGCCCGCAGGAGTCTGTAGGAATCCGTGGGATTCTGTAAGGTTCTGGAGGGTTCTGCAGGGTTCCGTAGGGGCCCCTAGAGTTCCGTAGTGGCTGGTAAAGTTCCCTAGGGCCCTGTACCGTTCCGTAACTGCCTGCAAGGGTCTTTAGGCTTCCGTAGGGGCTGGTAGGGTTCCATAAAGTTCCGTGGGTTCCTGCAGAGTTCTGCAAGTGCCCGCAAGGGCCTGTAGGGGCCCACAGTGTTTCTGTCAGGTTCCGTAGAGTTCCGTAGGGGCCATATTTTTCTGTAGTGGCTGGTAGTATTCTGTAGAGGTCTGTAGGGTTCCGTAGGCACCTGTAGTGTTCTGTAGGAGCCCATAGGGTTTTAGTGAGGTTCCGTTGTGTTGCTAAGGGTCTTGTAGAGTGCTGTCGGGTCCTGGAGTATTCTGTAGGGTTCCAGAGGGCCTCGTAGGGTTCCATCGAAATCTATAGGGTTCCCTAGGGGCCCGTAGAGTCCCGTAGATTTCCATAGGGACCTGTAGGGTTGTGTAAGTGCCCGCAGAAGTCTGTAGGAGTCTGTGGGATTCTGTAAGGTTCCGGAGGGTTCTGCAGGGTTCCGTAGGGACCCGTAGAGTTCCGTAGTGGCTGGTAAAGTTCCGTAGGGCCCTGTGGGGTTCTGTATGGACCTGTAGGGTTCCGTAGGGGCCTGCAGGGTTCCGTAAGTGCCCGCAGGTGTCTGTAGGGTTCCGTAGGGGTCTGTAGGGTTCCGTAGGCACCTGCAGTGTTCTGTAGGAGCCCATAGGGTTTTAGTGAGGTTCCGTTGTGTTGCTAAGGGTCTTGTAGAGTGCTGTCGGGTCCTGGAGTATTCTGTAGGGTTCCAGAGGGGCTGGTAGGGTTCCGTCGAAATCTGAAGGGTTCCCTAGGGGCCCGTAGAGTCCCGTAGATTTCCGTAGGGGCCTGTAGGGTTGTGTAAGTGCCCGCAGGGGTTGGTAGGAGCTTGTAGGGTGCCATATGTTTCCGGAGGGTTGTGTAGGGTTCCGTAGGGGCCTGTGGCGTTCCCTAGGGGCCTGTAGAGTCTCGTAGAGTTCCGTAGGGTCCTGTAGGTTTCCATAAGCGCCCGCAGAGGTCTGAAGGGGCCCGTACTGTGCCGTAAGGATCCATAGGGTTCCGTAGAGCTTCGTAGGTTCCCTAGAGGCCTCTGGAGTACCGCAGGAGCCAGTAGTGTTCCGTAGGGTCCTCTAGGGTTGAGTAAGTGCCCGCAGGAGTCTGTAGGAATCCGTGGGATTCTGTAAGGTTCTGGAGGGTTCTGCAGGGTTCCGTAGGGACCCGTAGAGTTCCGTAGTGGCTGGTAACGTTCCGTAGGTCCCTGTGGGGTTCTGTATGGACCTGTAGGGTTCCGTAGGGGCCTGCAGGGTTCCGTAAGTGCCCGCAGGTGTCTGTAGGGTTCCGTAGGGGTCTGTAGGGTTCCGTAGGCACCTGCAGTGTTCTGTAGGAGCCCATAGGGTTTTAGTGAGGTTCCGTTGTGTTGCTAAGGGTCTTGTAGAGTGCTGTCGGGTCCTGGAGTATTCTGTAGGGTTCCAGAGGGCCTCGTAGGGTTCCATCGAAATCTATAGGGTTCCCTAGGGGCCCATAGAGTCCCGTAGATTTCCGTAGGGACCTGTAGGGTTGTGTAAGTGCCCGCAGAAGTCGGTAGGAGTCTGTGGGATTCTGTAAGGTTCCGGAGTTTTCTGCAGGGTTCCGTAGGGACCCGTAGAGTTCCGTAGTGGCTGGTAACGTTCCGTAGGTCCCTGTGGGGTTCTGTATGGACCTGTAGGGTTCCGTAGGGGCCTGCAGGGTTCCGTAAGTGCCCGCAGGTGTCTGTAGGGTTCCGTAGGGGCCTGTGGTGTTCCCTAGGGGCCTGTAGAGTCTCGTAGAGTTCCGTAGGGTCCTGTAGGTTTCCATAAGCGCCCGCAGAGGTCTGAAGGGGCCCGTACTGTTCCGTAAGGATCCATAGGGTTCCGTAGAGCTTCGTAGGTTCCCTAGAGGCCTCTGGAGTACCGCAGGAGCCAGTAGTGTTCCGTAGGGTCCTCTAGGGTTGAGTAAGTGCCCGCAGGAGTCTGTAGGAATCCGTGGGATTCTGTAAGGTTCTGGAGGGTTCTGCAGGGTTCCGTAGGGGCCCGTAGAGTTCCGTAGTGGCTGGTAAAGTTCCGTAGGTCCCTGTGGGGTTCTGTATGGACCTGTAGGGTTCCGTAGGGGCCTGCAGGGTTCCGTAAGTGCCCGCAGGTGTCTGTAGGGTTCCGTAGGGGTCTGTAGGGTTCCGTAGGCACCTGCAGTGTTCTGTAGGAGCCCATAGGGTTTTAGTGAGGTTCCGTTGTGTTGCTAAGGGTCTTGTAGAGTGCTGTCGGGTCCTGGAGTATTCTGTAGGGTTCCAGAGGGCCTCGTAGGGTTCCATCGAAATCTGAAGGGTTCCCTAGGGGCCCGTAGAGTCCTGTAGATTTCCGTAGGGACCTGTAGGGTTGTGTAAGTGCCCGCAGAAGTCTGTAGGAGTCTGTGGGATTCTGTAAGGTTCCGGAGGGTTCTGCAGGGTTCCGTAGGGACCCGTAGAGTTCCGTAGTGGCTGGTAAAGTTCCGTAGGGCCCTGTGGGGTTCTGTATGGACCTGTAGGGTTCCGTAGGGGCCTGCAGGGTTCCGTAAGTGCCCGCAGGTGTCTGTAGGGTTCCGTAGGGGTCTGTAGGGTTCCGTAGGCACCTGCAGTGTTCTGTAGGAGCCCATAGGGTTTTAGTGAGGTTCCGTTGTGTTGCTAAGGGTCTTGTAGAGTGCTGTCGGGTCCTGGAGTATTCTGTAGGGTTCCAGAGGGGCTGGTAGGGTTCCGTCGAAATCTGAAGGGTTCCCTAGGGGCCCGTAGAGTCCCGTAGATTTCCGTAGGGACCTGTAGGGTTGTGTAAGTGCCCGCAGGGGTTGGTAGGAGCTTGTAGGGTGCCATATGTTTCCGGAGGGTTGTGTAGGGTTCCGTAGGGGCCTGTGGTGTTCCCTAGGGGCCTGTAGAGTCTCGTAGAGTTCCGTAGGGTCCTGTAGGTTTCCATAAGCACCCGCAGAGGTCTGAAGGGGCCCGTACTGTTCCGTAAGGATCCATAGGGTTCCGTAGAGCTTTGTAGGTTCCCTAGAGGCCTCTGGAGTACCGCAGGAGCCAGTAGTGTTCCGTAGGGTCCTCTAGGGTTGAGTAAGTGCCCGCAGGAGTCTGTAGGAATCCGTGGGATTCTGTAAGGTTCTGGAGGGTTCTGCAGGGTTCCGTAGGGGCCCCTAGAGTTCCGTAGTGGCTGGTAAAGTTCCCTAGGGCCCTGTACCGTTCCGTAACTGCCTGCAAGGGTCTTTAGGCTTCCGTAGGGGCTGGTAGGGTTCCATAAAGTTCCGTGGGTTCCTGCAGAGTTCTGCAAGTGCCCGCAAGGGCCTGTAGGGGCCCACAGTGTTTCTGTCAGGTTCCGTAGAGTTCCGTAGGGGCCATATTTTTCTGTAGTGGCTGGTAGTATTCTGTAGAGGTCTGTAGGGTTCCGTAGGCACCTGTAGTGTTCTGTAGGAGCCCATAGGGTTTTAGTGAGGTTCCGTTGTGTTGCTAAGGGTCTTGTAGAGTGCTGTCGGGTCCTGGAGTATTCTGTAGGGTTCCAGAGGGCCTCGTAGGGTTCCATCGAAATCTATAGGGTTCCCTAGGGGCCCATAGAGTCCCGTAGATTTCCGTAGGGACCTGTAGGGTTGTGTAAGTGCCCGCAGAAGTCTGTAGGAGTCTGTGGGATTCTGTAAGGTTCCGGAGGGTTCTGCAGGGTTCCGTAGGGACCCGTAGAGTTCCGTAGTGGCTGGTAAAGTTCCGTAGGGCCCTGTGGGGTTCTGTATGGACCTGTAGGGTTCCGTAGGGGCCTGCAGGGTTCCGTAAGTGCCCGCAGGTGTCTGTAGGGTTCCGTAGGCACCTGCAGTGTTCTGTAGGAGCCCATAGGGTTTTAGTGAGGTTCCGTTGTGTTGCTAAGGGTCTTGTAGAGTGCTGTCGGGTCCTGGAGTATTCTGTAGGGTTCCAGAGGGGCTGGTAGGGTTCCGTCGAAATCTGAAGGGTTCCCTAGGGGCCCGTAGAGTCCCGTAGATTTCCGTAGGGGCCTGTAGGGTTGTGTAAGTGCCCGCAGGGGTTGGTAGGAGCTTGTAGGGTGCCATATGTTTCCGGAGGGTTGTGTAGGGTTCCGTAGGGGCCTGTGGCGTTCCCTAGGGGCCTGTAGAGTCTCGTAGAGTTCCGTAGGGTCCTGTAGGTTTCCATAAGCGCCCGCAGAGGTCTGAAGGGGCCCGTACTGTGCCGTAAGGATCCATAGGGTTCCGTAGAGCTTCGTAGGTTCCCTAGAGGCCTCTGGAGTACCGCAGGAGCCAGTAGTGTTCCGTAGGGTCCTCTAGGGTTGAGTAAGTGCCCGCAGGAGTCTGTAGGAATCCGTGGGATTCTGTAAGGTTCTGGAGGGTTCTGCAGGGTTCCGTAGGGACCCGTAGAGTTCCGTAGTGGCTGGTAACGTTCCGTAGGTCCCTGTGGGGTTCTGTATGGACCTGTAGGGTTCCGTAGGGGCCTGCAGGGTTCCGTAAGTGCCCGCAGGTGTCTGTAGGGTTCCGTAGGGGTCTGTAGGGTTCCGTAGGCACCTGCAGTGTTCTGTAGGAGCCCATAGGGTTTTAGTGAGGTTCCGTTGTGTTGCTAAGGGTCTTGTAGAGTGCTGTCGGGTCCTGGAGTATTCTGTAGGGTTCCAGAGGGCCTCGTAGGGTTCCATCGAAATCTATAGGGTTCCCTAGGGGCCCATAGAGTCCCGTAGATTTCCGTAGGGACCTGTAGGGTTGTGTAAGTGCCCGCAGAAGTCGGTAGGAGTCTGTGGGATTCTGTAAGGTTCCGGAGTTTTCTGCAGGGTTCCGTAGGGACCCGTAGAGTTCCGTAGTGGCTGGTAACGTTCCGTAGGTCCCTGTGGGGTTCTGTATGGACCTGTAGGGTTCCGTAGGGGCCTGCAGGGTTCCGTAAGTGCCCGCAGGTGTCTGTAGGGTTCCGTAGGGGCCTGTGGTGTTCCCTAGGGGCCTGTAGAGTCTCGTAGAGTTCCGTAGGGTCCTGTAGGTTTCCATAAGCGCCCGCAGAGGTCTGAAGGGGCCCGTACTGTTCCGTAAGGATCCATAGGGTTCCGTAGAGCTTCGTAGGTTCCCTAGAGGCCTCTGGAGTACCGCAGGAGCCAGTAGTGTTCCGTAGGGTCCTCTAGGGTTGAGTAAGTGCCCGCAGGAGTCTGTAGGAATCCGTGGGATTCTGTAAGGTTCTGGAGGGTTCTGCAGGGTTCCGTAGGGGCCCGTAGAGTTCCGTAGTGGCTGGTAAAGTTCCGTAGGTCCCTGTGGGGTTCTGTATGGACCTGTAGGGTTCCGTAGGGGCCTGCAGGGTTCCGTAAGTGCCCGCAGGTGTCTGTAGGGTTCCGTAGGGGTCTGTAGGGTTCCGTAGGCACCTGCAGTGTTCTGTAGGAGCCCATAGGGTTTTAGTGAGGTTCCGTTGTGTTGCTAAGGGTCTTGTAGAGTGCTGTCGGGTCCTGGAGTATTCTGTAGGGTTCCAGAGGGCCTCGTAGGGTTCCATCGAAATCTGAAGGGTTCCCTAGGGGCCCGTAGAGTCCTGTAGATTTCCGTAGGGACCTGTAGGGTTGTGTAAGTGCCCGCAGAAGTCTGTAGGAGTCTGTGGGATTCTGTAAGGTTCCGGAGGGTTCTGCAGGGTTCCGTAGGGACCCGTAGAGTTCCGTAGTGGCTGGTAAAGTTCCGTAGGGCCCTGTGGGGTTCTGTATGGACCTGTAGGGTTCCGTAGGGGCCTGCAGGGTTCCGTAAGTGCCCGCAGGTGTCTGTAGGGTTCCGTAGGGGTCTGTAGGGTTCCGTAGGCACCTGCAGTGTTCTGTAGGAGCCCATAGGGTTTTAGTGAGGTTCCGTTGTGTTGCTAAGGGTCTTGTAGAGTGCTGTCGGGTCCTGGAGTATTCTGTAGGGTTCCAGAGGGGCTGGTAGGGTTCCGTCGAAATCTGAAGGGTTCCCTAGGGGCCCGTAGAGTCCCGTAGATTTCCGTAGGGACCTGTAGGGTTGTGTAAGTGCCCGCAGGGGTTGGTAGGAGCTTGTAGGGTGCCATATGTTTCCGGAGGGTTGTGTAGGGTTCCGTAGGGGCCTGTGGTGTTCCCTAGGGGCCTGTAGAGTCTCGTAGAGTTCCGTAGGGTCCTGTAGGTTTCCATAAGCACCCGCAGAGGTCTGAAGGGGCCCGTACTGTTCCGTAAGGATCCATAGGGTTCCGTAGAGCTTTGTAGGTTCCCTAGAGGCCTCTGGAGTACCGCAGGAGCCAGTAGTGTTCCGTAGGGTCCTCTAGGGTTGAGTAAGTGCCCGCAGGAGTCTGTAGGAATCCGTGGGATTCTGTAAGGTTCTGGAGGGTTCTGCAGGGTTCCGTAGGGGCCCCTAGAGTTCCGTAGTGGCTGGTAAAGTTCCCTAGGGCCCTGTACCGTTCCGTAACTGCCTGCAAGGGTCTTTAGGCTTCCGTAGGGGCTGGTAGGGTTCCATAAAGTTCCGTGGGTTCCTGCAGAGTTCTGCAAGTGCCCGCAAGGGCCTGTAGGGGCCCACAGTGTTTCTGTCAGGTTCCGTAGAGTTCCGTAGGGGCCATATTTTTCTGTAGTGGCTGGTAGTATTCTGTAGAGGTCTGTAGGGTTCCGTAGGCACCTGTAGTGTTCTGTAGGAGCCCATAGGGTTTTAGTGAGGTTCCGTTGTGTTGCTAAGGGTCTTGTAGAGTGCTGTCGGGTCCTGGAGTATTCTGTAGGGTTCCAGAGGGCCTCGTAGGGTTCCATCGAAATCTATAGGGTTCCCTAGGGGCCCATAGAGTCCCGTAGATTTCCGTAGGGACCTGTAGGGTTGTGTAAGTGCCCGCAGAAGTCTGTAGGAGTCTGTGGGATTCTGTAAGGTTCCGGAGGGTTCTGCAGGGTTCCGTAGGGACCCGTAGAGTTCCGTAGTGGCTGGTAAAGTTCCGTAGGGCCCTGTGGGGTTCTGTATGGACCTGTAGGGTTCCGTAGGGGCCTGCAGGGTTCCGTAAGTGCCCGCAGGTGTCTGTAGGGTTCCGTAGGCACCTGCAGTGTTCTGTAGGAGCCCATAGGGTTTTAGTGAGGTTCCGTTGTGTTGCTAAGGGTCTTGTAGAGTGCTGTCGGGTCCTGGAGTATTCTGTAGGGTTCCAGAGGGGCTGGTAGGGTTCCGTCGAAATCTGAAGGGTTCCCTAGGGGCCCGTAGAGTCCCGTAGATTTCCGTAGGGGCCTGTAGGGTTGTGTAAGTGCCCGCAGGGGTTGGTAGGAGCTTGTAGGGTGCCATATGTTTCCGGAGGGTTGTGTAGGGTTCCGTAGGGGCCTGTGGTGTTCCCTAGGGGCCTGTAGAGTCTCGTAGAGTTCCGTAGGGTCCTGTAGGTTTCCATAAGCGCCCGCAGAGGTCTGAAGGGGCCCGTACTGTGCCGTAAGGATCCATAGGGTTCCGTAGAGCTTCGTAGGTTCCCTAGAGGCCTCTGGAGTACCGCAGGAGCCAGTAGTGTTCCGTAGGGTCCTCTAGGGTTGAGTAAGTGCCCGCAGGAGTCTGTAGGAATCCGTGGGATTCTGTAAGGTTCCGGAGGGTTCTGCAGGGTTCCGTAGGGGCCCGTAGAGTTCCGTAGTGGCTGGTAAAGTTCCGTAGGTCCCTGTGGGGTTCTGTATGGACCTGTAGGGTTCCGTAGGGGCCTGCAGGGTTCCGGAAGTGCCCGCAGGTGTCTGTAGGGTTCCGTAGGGGTCTGTAGGGTTCCGTAGGCACCTGCAGTGTTCTGTAGGAGCCCATAGGGTTTTAGTGAGGTTCCGTTGTGTTGCTAAGGGTCTTGTAGAGTGCTGTCGGGTCCTGGAGTATTCTGTAGGGTTCCAGAGGGCCTCGTAGGGTTCCATCGAAATCTATAGGGTTCCCTAGGGGCCCATAGAGTCCCGTAGATTTCCGTAGGGACCTGTAGGGTTGTGTAAGTGCCCGCAGAAGTCTGTAGGAGTCTGTGGGATTCTGTAAGGTTCCGGAGGGTTCTGCAGGGTTCCGTAGGGACCCGTAGAGTTCCGTAGTGGCTGGTAAAGTTCCGTAGGGCCCTGTGGGGTTCTGTATGGACCTGTAGGGTTCCGTAGGGGCCTGCAGGGTTCCGTAAGTGCCCGCAGGTGTCTGTAGGGTTCCGTAGGCACCTGCAGTGTTCTGTAGGAGCCCATAGGGTTTTAGTGAGGTTCCGTTGTGTTGCTAAGGGTCTTGTAGAGTGCTGTCGGGTCCTGGAGTATTCTGTAGGGTTCCAGAGGGCCTCGTAGGGTTCCATCGAAATCTATAGGGTTCCCTAGGGGCCCATAGAGTCCCGTAGATTTCCGTAGGGACCTGTAGGGTTGTGTAAGTGCCCGCAGAAGTCGGTAGGAGTCTGTGGGATTCTGTAAGGTTCCGGAGTTTTCTGCAGGGTTCCGTAGGGACCCGTAGAGTTCCGTAGTGGCTGGTAACGTTCCGTAGGTCCCTGTGGGGTTCTGTATGGACCTGTAGGGTTCCGTAGGGGCCTGCAGGGTTCCGTAAGTGCCCGCAGGTGTCTGTAGGGTTCCGTAGGGGCCTGTGGTGTTCCCTAGGGGCCTGTAGAGTCTCGTAGAGTTCCGTAGGGTCCTGTAGGTTTCCATAAGCGCCCGCAGAGGTCTGAAGGGGCCCGTACTGTTCCGTAAGGATCCATAGGGTTCCGTAGAGCTTCGTAGGTTCCCTAGAGGCCTCTGGAGTACCGCAGGAGCCAGTAGTGTTCCGTAGGGTCCTCTAGGGTTGAGTAAGTGCCCGCAGGAGTCTGTAGGAATCCGTGGGATTCTGTAAGGTTCTGGAGGGTTCTGCAGGGTTCCGTAGGGGCCCGTAGAGTTCCGTAGTGGCTGGTAAAGTTCCGTAGGTCCCTGTGGGGTTCTGTATGGACCTGTAGGGTTCCGTAGGGGCCTGCAGGGTTCCGTAAGTGCCCGCAGGTGTCTGTAGGGTTCCGTAGGGGTCTGTAGGGTTCCGTAGGCACCTGCAGTGTTCTGTAGGAGCCCATAGGGTTTTAGTGAGGTTCCGTTGTGTTGCTAAGGGTCTTGTAGAGTGCTGTCGGGTCCTGGAGTATTCTGTAGGGTTCCAGAGGGCCTCGTAGGGTTCCATCGAAATCTGAAGGGTTCCCTAGGGGCCCGTAGAGTCCTGTAGATTTCCGTAGGGACCTGTAGGGTTGTGTAAGTGCCCGCAGAAGTCTGTAGGAGTCTGTGGGATTCTGTAAGGTTCCGGAGGGTTCTGCAGGGTTCCGTAGGGACCCGTAGAGTTCCGTAGTGGCTGGTAAAGTTCCGTAGGGCCCTGTGGGGTTCTGTATGGACCTGTAGGGTTCCGTAGGGGCCTGCAGGGTTCCGTAAGTGCCCGCAGGTGTCTGTAGGGTTCCGTAGGGGTCTGTAGGGTTCCGTAGGCACCTGCAGTGTTCTGTAGGAGCCCATAGGGTTTTAGTGAGGTTCCGTTGTGTTGCTAAGGGTCTTGTAGAGTGCTGTCGGGTCCTGGAGTATTCTGTAGGGTTCCAGAGGGGCTGGTAGGGTTCCGTCGAAATCTGAAGGGTTCCCTAGGGGCCCGTAGAGTCCCGTAGATTTCCGTAGGGACCTGTAGGGTTGTGTAAGTGCCCGCAGGGGTTGGTAGGAGCTTGTAGGGTGCCATATGTTTCCGGAGGGTTGTGTAGGGTTCCGTAGGGGCCTGTGGTGTTCCCTAGGGGCCTGTAGAGTCTCGTAGAGTTCCGTAGGGTCCTGTAGGTTTCCATAAGCGCCCGCAGAGGTCTGAAGGGGCCCGTACTGTTCCGTAAGGATCCATAGGGTTCCGTAGAGCTTCGTAGGTTCCCTAGAGGCCTCTGGAGTACCGCAGGAGCCAGTAGTGTTCCGTAGGGTCCTCTAGGGTTGAGTAAGTGCCCGCAGGAGTCTGTAGGAATCCGTGGGATTCTGTAAGGTTCTGGAGGGTTCTGCAGGGTTCCGTAGGGGCCCCTAGAGTTCCGTAGTGGCTGGTAAAGTTCCCTAGGGCCCTGTACCGTTCCGTAACTGCCTGCAAGGGTCTTTAGGCTTCCGTAGGGGCTGGTAGGGTTCCATAAAGTTCCGTGGGTTCCTGCAGAGTTCTGCAAGTGCCCGCAAGGGCCTGTAGGGGCCCACAGTGTTTCTGTCAGGTTCCGTAGAGTTCCGTAGGGGCCATATTTTTCTGTAGTGGCTGGTAGTATTCTGTAGAGGTCTGTAGGGTTCCGTAGGCACCTGTAGTGTTCTGTAGGAGCCCATAGGGTTTTAGTGAGGTTCCGTTGTGTTGCTAAGGGTCTTGTAGAGTGCTGTCGGGTCCTGGAGTATTCTGTAGGGTTCCAGAGGGCCTCGTAGGGTTCCATCGAAATCTATAGGGTTCCCTAGGGGCCCATAGAGTCCCGTAGATTTCCGTAGGGACCTGTAGGGTTGTGTAAGTGCCCGCAGAAGTCTGTAGGAGTCTGTGGGATTCTGTAAGGTTCCGGAGGGTTCTGCAGGGTTCCGTAGGGACCCGTAGAGTTCCGTAGTGGCTGGTAAAGTTCCGTAGGGCCCTGTGGGGTTCTGTATGGACCTGTAGGGTTCCGTAGGGGGCCTGCAGGGTTCCGTAAGTGCCCGCAGGTGTCTGTAGGGTTCCGTAGGCACCTGCAGTGTTCTGTAGGAGCCCATAGGGTTTTAGTGAGGTTCCGTTGTGTTGCTAAGGGTCTTGTAGAGTGCTGTCGGGTCCTGGAGTATTCTGTAGGGTTCCAGAGGGGCTGGTAGGGTTCCGTCGAAATCTGAAGGGTTCCCTAGGGGCCCGTAGAGTCCCGTAGATTTCCGTAGGGGCCTGTAGGGTTGTGTAAGTGCCCGCAGGGGTTGGTAGGAGCTTGTAGGGTGCCATATGTTTCCGGAGGGTTGTGTAGGGTTCCGTAGGGGCCTGTGGTGTTCCCTAGGGGCCTGTAGAGTCTCGTAGAGTTCCGTAGGGTCCTGTAGGTTTCCATAAGCGCCCGCAGAGGTCTGAAGGGGCCCGTACTGTGCCGTAAGGATCCATAGGGTTCCGTAGAGCTTCGTAGGTTCCCTAGAGGCCTCTGGAGTACCGCAGGAGCCAGTAGTGTTCCGTAGGGTCCTCTAGGGTTGAGTAAGTGCCCGCAGGAGTCTGTAGGAATCCGTGGGATTCTGTAAGGTTCCGGAGGGTTCTGCAGGGTTCCGTAGGGGCCCGTAGAGTTCCGTAGTGGCTGGTAAAGTTCCGTAGGTCCCTGTGGGGTTCTGTATGGACCTGTAGGGTTCCGTAGGGGCCTGCAGGGTTCCGGAAGTGCCCGCAGGTGTCTGTAGGGTTCCGTAGGGGTCTGTAGGGTTCCGTAGGCACCTGCAGTGTTCTGTAGGAGCCCATAGGGTTTTAGTGAGGTTCCGTTGTGTTGCTAAGGGTCTTGTAGAGTGCTGTCGGGTCCTGGAGTATTCTGTAGGGTTCCAGAGGGCCTCGTAGGGTTCCATCGAAATCTATAGGGTTCCCTAGGGGCCCATAGAGTCCCGTAGATTTCCGTAGGGACCTGTAGGGTTGTGTAAGTGCCCGCAGAAGTCTGTAGGAGTCTGTGGGATTCTGTAAGGTTCCGGAGGGTTCTGCAGGGTTCCGTAGGGACCCGTAGAGTTCCGTAGTGGCTGGTAAAGTTCCGTAGGGCCCTGTGGGGTTCTGTATGGACCTGTAGGGTTCCGTAGGGGCCTGCAGGGTTCCGTAAGTGCCCGCAGGTGTCTGTAGGGTTCCGTAGGCACCTGCAGTGTTCTGTAGGAGCCCATAGGGTTTTAGTGAGGTTCCGTTGTGTTGCTAAGGGTCTTGTAGAGTGCTGTCGGGTCCTGGAGTATTCTGTAGGGTTCCAGAGGGGCTGGTAGGGTTCCGTCGAAATCTGAAGGGTTCCCTAGGGGCCCGTAGAGTCCCGTAGATTTCCGTAGGGGCCTGTAGGGTTGTGTAAGTGCCCGCAGGGGTTGGTAGGAGCTTGTAGGGTGCCATATGTTTCCGGAGGGTTGTGTAGGGTTCCGTAGGGGCCTGTGGCGTTCCCTAGGGGCCTGTAGAGTCTCGTAGAGTTCCGTAGGGTCCTGTAGGTTTCCATAAGCGCCCGCAGAGGTCTGAAGGGGCCCGTACTGTGCCGTAAGGATCCATAGGGTTCCGTAGAGCTTCGTAGGTTCCCTAGAGGCCTCTGGAGTACCGCAGGAGCCAGTAGTGTTCCGTAGGGTCCTCTAGGGTTGAGTAAGTGCCCGCAGGAGTCTGTAGGAATCCGTGGGATTCTGTAAGGTTCTGGAGGGTTCTGCAGGGTTCCGTAGGGGCCCGTAGAGTTCCGTAGTGGCTGGTAAAGTTCCGTAGGTCCCTGTGGGGTTCTGTATGGACCTGTAGGGTTCCGTAGGGGCCTGCAGGGTTCCGTAAGTGCCCGCAGGTGTCTGTAGGGTTCCGTAGGGGTCTGTAGGGTTCCGTAGGCACCTGCAGTGTTCTGTAGGAGCCCATAGGGTTTTAGTGAGGTTCCGTTGTGTTGCTAAGGGTCTTGTAGAGTGCTGTCAGGTCCTGGAGTATTCTGTAGGGTTCCAGAGGGCCTCGTAGGGTTCCATCGAAATCTATAGGGTTCCCTAGGGGCCCATAGAGTCCCGTAGATTTCCGTAGGGACCTGTAGGGTTGTGTAAGTGCCCGCAGAAGTCGGTAGGAGTCTGTGGGATTCTGT
>NW_027415089.1:0-39872 GCF_964106895.1 Numenius arquata
CCCGCAGGAGTCTGTAGGAATCCGTGGGATTCTGTAAGGTTCTGCAGGGTTCCGTAGGGGCCCGTAGAGTTCCGTAGTGGCTGGTAAAGTTCCGTAGGGCCCTGTGGGGTTCTGTATGGACCTGTAGGGTTCCGTAGGGGCCTGCAGGGTTCTGTAAGTGTCCGCAGGTGTCTGTAGGGTTCCGTAGGGGTCTGTAGGGTTCCGTAGGCACCTGCAGTGTTCTGTAGGAGCCCATAGGGTTTTAGTGAGGTTCCGTTGTGTTGCTAAGGGTCTTGTAGAGTGCTGTCGGGTCCTGGAGTATTCTGTAGGGTTCCAGAGGGGCTCGTAGGGTTCCGTCGAAATCTGTAGGGTTCCCTAGGGGCCCGTAGAGTCCCGTAGATTTCCGTAGGGGCCTGTAGGGTTGTGTAAGTGGCCGCAGGGGTTGGTAGGAGCTTGTAGGGTTCCATAAGTTTCCAGGGGGTTGTGTAGGGTTCCGTAGGGGCCGGTGGTGTTCCCTAGGGGCCTCTAGAGTCTCGTACAGTTCCGTAGGGTCCTGTAGGTTTCCATAAGCGCCCGCAGAGGTCTGAAGGGGCCCGTACTGTTCCGTAAGGATCCATAGGGCTCCGTAGAGCTTCGTAGGTTCCCTAGAGGCCTGTAGAGTACCGCAGGAGCCAGTAGTGTTCTGTAGGGTCCCGTAGGGTTCCTTCCATAGGGGCTGGCAGTGTTCCGTAGGGTCCTCTAGGGTTGAGTAAGTGCCCGCAGGAGTCTGTAGGAATCCGTGGGATTCTGTAAGGTTCTGGAGGGTTCTGCAGGGTTCCGTAGGGGCCCGTAGAGTTCCGTAGTGGCTGGTAAAGTTCCCTAGGGCCCTGTGGGGTTCTGTATGGACCTGTAGGGTTCCGTAGGGGCCTGCAGGGTTCTGTAAGTGTCCGCAGGTGTCTGTAGGGTTCCGTAGGGGTCTGTAGGGTTCCGTAGGCACCTGCAGTGTTCTGTAGGAGCCCATAGGGTTTTAGTGAGGTTCCGTTGTGTTGCTAAGGGTCTTGTAGAGTGCTGTCGGGTCCTGGAGTATTCTGTAGGGTTCCAGAGGGGCTCGTAGGGTTCCGTCAAAATCTGTAGGGTTCCCTAGGGGCCCGTAGAGTCCCGTAGATTTCCGTAGGGGTCTGTAGGGTTGTGTAAGTGCCCGCAGGGGTTGGTAGGAGCTTGTAGGGTTCCATAAGTTTCCAGAGGGTTGTGTAGGGTTCCGTAGGGGCCGGTGGTGTTCCCTAGGGGCCTGTAGAGTCTCGTACAGTTCCGTAGGGTCCTGTAGGTTTCCATAAGCGCCCGCAGAGGTCTGAAGGGGCCCGTACTGTTCCGTAAGGATCCATAGGGCTCCGTAGAGCTTCGTAGGTTCCCTAGAGGCCTGTAGAGTACCGCAGGAACCAGTAGTGCTCTGTAGGGGCCCGTAGGGTTCCTTCCATAGGGGCTGGCAGTGTTCCGTAGGGGACTCTAGGGTTGAGTAAGTGCCCGCAGGAGTCTGTAGGAATCCGTGGGATTCTGTAAGGTTCTGGAGGGTTCTGCAGGGTTCCGTAGGGGCCAGTAGAGTTCCGTAGTGGCTGGTAAAGTTCCGTAGGGCCCTGTGGGGTTCTGTATGGACCTGTAGGGTTCCGTAGGGGCCTGCAGGGTTCTGTAAGTGTCCGCAGGTGTCTGTAGGGTTCCGTAGGGGTCTGTAGGGTTCCGTAGGCACCTGCAGTGTTCTGGAGGAGCCCATAGGGTTTTAGTGAGGTTCCGTTGTGTTGCTAAGGGTCTTGTAGAGTGCTGTCGGGTCCTGGAGTATTCTGTAGGGTTCCAGAGGGGCTCGTAGGGTTCCGTCGAAATCTGTAGGGTTCCCTAGGGGCCCGTAGAGTCCTGTAGATTTCCGTAGGGGCCTGTAGGGTTGTGTAAGTGCCCGCAGGGGTTGGTAGGAGCTTGTAGGGTTCCATACGTTTCCAGAGGGTTGTGTAGGGTTCCGTAGGGGCCGGTGGTGTTCCCTAGGGGCCTGTAGAGTCTCGTACAGTTCCGTAGGGTCCTGTAGGTTTCCATAAGCGCCCGCAGAGGTCTGAAGGGGCCCGTACTGTTCCGTAAGGATCCATAGGGCTCCGTAGAGCTTCGTAGGTTCCCTAGAGGCCTGTAGAGTACCGCAGGAGCCAGTAGTGTTCTGTAGGGGCCCGTAGGGTTCCTTCCATAGGGGCTGGCAGTGTTCCGTAGGGGACTGTAGGGTTGAGTAAGTGCCCGCAGGAGTCTGTAGGAATCCGTGGGATTCTGTAAGGTTCTGGAGGGTTCTGCAGGGTTCCGTAGGGGCCCGTAGAGTTCCGTAGTGGCTGGTAAAGTTCCGTAGGGCCCTGTGGGGTTCTGTATGGACCTGTAGGGTTCCGTAGGGGCCTGCAGGGTTCTGTAAGTGTCCGCAGGTGTCTGTAGGGTTCCGTAGGGGTCTGTAGGGTTCCGTAGGCACCTGCAGTGTTCTGTAGGAGCCCATAGGGTTTTAGTGAGGTTCCGTTGTGTTGCTAAGGGTCTTGTAGAGTGCTGTCGGGTCCTGGAGTATTCTGTAGGGTTCCAGAGGGGCTCGTAGGGTTCCGTCGAAATCTGTAGGGTTCCCTAGGGGCCCGTAGAGTCCCGTAGATTTCCGTAGGGGCCTGTAGGGTTGTGTAAGTGCCCGCAGGGGTTGGTAGGAGCTCGTAGGGTTCCATAAGTTTCCAGAGGGTTGTGTAGGGTTCCGTAGGGGCCTGTGGTGTTCCCTAGGGGCCTGTAGAGTCTCGTACAGTTCCGTAGGGTCCTGTAGGTTTCCATAAGCGCCCGCAGAGGTCTGAAGGGGCCCGTACTGTTCCGTAAGGATCCATAGGGCTCCGTAGAGCTTCGTAGGTTCCCTAGAGGCCTGTAGAGTACCGCAGGAGCCAGTAGTGTTCTGTAGGGGCCCGTAGGGTTCCTTCCATAGGGGCTGGCAGTGTTCCGTAGGGTCCTCTAGGGTTGAGTAAGTGCCCGCAGGAGTCTGTAGGAATCCGTGGGATTCTGTAAGGTTCTGGAGGGTTCTGCAGGGTTCCGTAGGGGCTGGTAAAGTTCCCTAGGGCCCTGTGGGGTTCTGTATGGACCTGTAGGGTTCCGTAGGGGCCTGCAGGGTTCTGTAAGTGTCCGCAGGTGTCTGTAGGGTTCCGTAGGGGTCTGTAGGGTTCCGTAGGCACCTGCAGTGTTCTGTAGGAGCCCATAGGGTTTTAGTGAGGTTCCGTTGTGTTGCTAAGGGTCTTGTAGAGTGCTGTCGGGTCCTGGAGTATTCTGTAGGGTTCCAGAGGGGCTCGTAGGGTTCCGTCGAAATCTGTAGGGTTCCCTAGGGGCCCGTAGAGTCCCGTAGATTTCCGTAGGGGTCTGTAGGGTTGTGTAAGTGGCCGCAGGGGTTGGTAGGAGCTTGTAGGGTTCCATAAGTTTCCAGAGGGTTGTGTAGGGTTCCGTAGGGGCCTGTGGTGTTCCCTAGGGGCCTGTAGAGTCTCGTACAGTTCCGTAGGGTCCTGTAGGTTTCCATAAGCGCCCGCAGAGGTCTGAAGGGGCCCGTACTGTTCCGTAAGGATCCATAGGGCTCCGTAGAGCTTCGTAGGTTCCCTAGAGGCCTGTAGAGTACCGCAGGAGCCAGTAGTGTTCTGTAGGGTCCCGTAGGGTTCCTTCCATAGGGGCTGGCAGTGTTCCGTAGGGTCCTCTAGGGTTGAGTAAGTGCCCGCAGGAGTCTGTAGGAATCCGTGGGATTCTGTAAGGTTCTGGAGGGTTCTGCAGGGTTCCGTAGGGGCCCGTAGAGTTCCGTAGTGGCTGGTAAAGTTCCGTAGGGCCCTGTGGGGTTCTGTATGGACCTGTAGGGTTCCGTAGGGGCCTGCAGGGTTCTGTAAGTGTCCGCAGGTGTCTGTAGGGTTCCGTAGGGGTCTGTAGGGTTCCGTAGGCACCTGCAGTGTTCTGTAGGAGCCCATAGGGTTTTAGTGAGGTTCCGTTGTGTTGCTAAGGGTCTTGTAGAGTGCTGTCGGGTCCTGGAGTATTCTGTAGGGTTCCAGAGGGGCTCGTAGGGTTCCGTCGAAATCTGTAGGGTTCCCTAGGGGCCCGTAGAGTCCCGTAGATTTCCGTAGGGGTCTGTAGGGTTGTGTAAGTGGCCGCAGGGGTTGGTAGGAGCTTGTAGGGTTCCATACGTTTCCAGAGGGTTGTGTAGGGTTCCGTAGGGGCCTGTGGTGTTCCCTAGGGGCCTGTAGAGTCTCGTACAGTTCCGTAGGGTCCTGTAGGTTTCCATAAGCGCCCGCAGAGGTCTGAAGGGGCCCGTACTGTTCCGTAAGGATCCATAGGGCTC
Organism: Numenius arquata; assembly: GCF_964106895.1. Classification (NCBI taxonomy): domain Eukaryota; kingdom Metazoa; phylum Chordata; class Aves; order Charadriiformes; family Scolopacidae; genus Numenius; species Numenius arquata. The sequence continues at coordinate 4,304 of NW_027415089.1, forward strand.
CGTAGAGCTTCGTAGGTTCCCTAGAGGCCTGTAGAGTACCGCAGGAGCCAGTAGTGTTCTGTAGGGGCCCGTAGGGTTCCTTCCATAGGGGCTGGCAGTGTTCCGTAGGGGACTCTAGGGTTGAGTAAGTGCCCGCAGGAGTCTGTAGGAATCCGTGGGATTCTGTAAGGTTCTGGAGGGTTCTGCAGGGTTCCGTAGGGGCCCGTAGAGTTCCGTAGTGGCTGGTAAAGTTCCGTAGGGCCCTGTGGGGTTCTGTATGGACCTGTAGGGTTCCGTAGGGGCCTGCAGGGTTCTGTAAGTGTCCGCAGGTGTCTGTAGGGTTCCGTAGGGGTCTGTAGGGTTCCGTAGGCACCTGCAGTGTTCTGTAGGAGCCCATAGGGTTTTAGTGAGGTTCCGTTGTGTTGCTAAGGGTCTTGTAGAGTGCTGTCGGGTCCTGGAGTATTCTGTAGGGTTCCAGAGGGGCTCGTAGGGTTCCGTCGAAATCTGTAGGGTTCCCTAGGGGCCCGTAGAGTCCTGTAGATTTCCGTAGGGGCCTGTAGGGTTGTGTAAGTGCCCGCAGGGTTTGGTAGGAGCTTGTAGGGTTCCATAAGTTTCCAGAGGGTTGTGTAGGGTTCCGTAGGGGCCTGTGGTGTTCCCTAGGGGCCTGTAGAGTCTCGTACAGTTCCGTAGGGTCCTGTAGGTTTCCATAAGCGCCCGCAGAGGTCTGAAGGGGCCCGTACTGTTCCGTAAGGATCCATAGGGCTCCGTAGAGCTTCGTAGGTTCCCTAGAGGCCTGTAGAGTACCACAGGAGCCAGTAGTGTTCTGTAGGGGCCCGTAGGGTTCCTTCCATAGGGGCTGGCAGTGTTCCGTAGGGTCCTCTAGGGTTGAGTAAGTGCCCGCAGGAGTCTGTAGGAATCCGTGGGATTCTGTAAGGTTCTGGAGGGTTCTGCAGGGTTCCGTAGGGGCCCGTAGAGTTCCGTAGTGGCTGGTAAAGTTCCGTAGGGCCCTGTGGGGTTCTGTATGGACCTGTAGGGTTCCGTAGGGGCCTGCAGGGTTCTGTAAGTGTCCGCAGGTGTCTGTAGGGTTCCGTAGGGGTCTGTAGGGTTCCGTAGGCACCTGCAGTGTTCTGTAGGAGCCCATAGGGTTTTAGTGAAGTTCCGTTGTGTTGCTAAGGGTCTTGTAGAGTGCTGTCGGGTCCTGGAGTATTCTGTAGGGTTCCAGAGGGGCTCGTAGGGTTCCGTCGAAATCTGTAGGGTTCCCTAGGGGCCCGTAGAGTCCCGTAGATTTCCGTAGGGGTCTGTAGGGTTGTGTAAGTGGCCGCAGGGGTTGGTAGGAGCTTGTAGGGTTCCATAAGTTTCCAGAGGGTTGTGTAGGGTTCCGTAGGGGCCGGTGGTGTTCCCTAGGGGCCTGTAGAGTCTCGTACAGTTCCGTAGGGTCCTGTAGGTTTCCATAAGCGCCCGCAGAGGTCTGAAGGGGCCCGTACTGTTCCGTAAGGATCCATAGGGCTCCGTAGAGCTTCGTAGGTTCCCTAGAGGCCTGTAGAGTACCGCAGGAGCCAGTAGTGTTCTGTAGGGGCCCGTAGGGTTCCTTCCATAGGGGCTGGCAGTGTTCCGTAGGGTCCTCTAGGGTTGAGTAAGTGCCCGCAGGAGTCTGTAGGAATCCGTGGGATTCTGTAAGGTTCTGGAGGGTTCTGCAGGGTTCCGTAGGGGCCTGTAGAGTTCCGTAGTGGCTGGTAAAGTTCCCTAGGGCCCTGTGGGGTTCTGTATGGACCTGTAGGGTTCCGTAGGGGCCTGCAGGGTTCTGTAAGTGTCCGCAGGTGTCTGTAGGGTTCCGTAGGGGTCTGTAGGGTTCCGTAGGCACCTGCAGTGTTCTGTAGGAGCCCATAGGGTTTTAGTGAGGTTCCGTTGTGTTGCTAAGGGTCTTGTAGAGTGCTGTCGGGTCCTGGAGTATTCTGTAGGGTTCCAGAGGGGCTCGTAGGGTTCCGTCAAAATCTGTAGCGTTCCCTAGGGGCCCGTGGAGTCCCGTAGATTTCCGTAGGGGTCTGTAGGGTTGTGTAAGTGGCCGCAGGGGTTGGTAGGAGCTTGTAGGGTTCCATAAGTTTCCAGAGGGTTGTGTAGGGTTCCGTAGGGGCCGGTGGTGTTCCCTAGGGGCCTGTAGAGTCTCGTACAGTTCCGTAGGGTCCTGTAGGTTTCCATAAGCGCCCGCAGAGGTCTGAAGGGGCCCGTACTGTTCCGTAAGGATCCATAGGGCTCCGTAGAGCTTCGTAGGTTCCCTAGAGGCCTCTGGAGTACCGCAGGAGCCAGTAGTGTTCCGTAGGGGACTGTAGGGTTGAGTAAGTGCCCGCAGGAGTCTGTAGGAATCCGTGGGATTCTGTAAGGTTCTGGAGGGTTCTGCAGGGTTCCGTAGGGGCCCGTAGAGTTCCGTAGTGGCTGGTAAAGTTCCGTAGGGCCCTGTGGGGTTCTGTATGGACCTGTAGGGTTCCGTAGGGGCCTGCAGGGTTCTGTAAGTGTCCGCAGGTGTCTGTAGGGTTCCGTAGGGGTCTGTAGGGTTCCGTAGGCACCTGCAGTGTTCTGACGGAGCCCATAGGGTTTTAGTGAGGTTCCGTTGTGTTGCTAAGGGTCTTGTAGAGTGCTGTCGGGTCCTGGAGTATTCTGTAGGGTTCCAGAGGGGCTCGTAGGGTTCCGTCGAAATCTGTAGGGTTCCCTAGGGGCCCGTGGAGTCCCGTAGATTTCCGTAGGGGTCTGTAGGGTTGTGTAAGTGCCCGCAGGGGTTGGTAGGAGCTTGTAGGGTTCCATAAGTTTCCAGAGGGATGTGTAGGGTTCCGTAGGGGCCGGTGGTGTTCCCTAGGGGCCTGTAGAGTCTCGTACAGTTCCGTAGGGTCCTGTAGGTTTCCATAAGCGCCCGCAGAGGTCTGAAGGGGCCCGTACTGTTCCGTAAGGATCCATAGGGCTCCGTAGAGCTTCGTAGGTTCCCTAGAGGCCTGTAGAGTACCGCAGGAGCCAGTAGTGTTCTGTAGGGGCCCGTAGGGTTCCTTCCATAGGGGCTGGCAGTGTTTCGTAGGGGACTGTAGGGTTGAGTAAGTGCCCGCAGGAGTCTGTAGGAATCCGTGGGATTCTGTAAGGTTCTGGAGGGTTCTGCAGGGTTCCGTAGGGGCCCGTAGAGTTCCGTAGTGGCTGGTAAAGTTCCGTAGGGCCCTGTGGGGTTCTGTATGGACCTGTAGGGTTCCGTAGGGGCCTGCAGGGTTCTGTAAGTGTCCGCAGGTGTCTGTAGGGTTCCGTAGGGGTCTGTAGGGTTCCGTAGGCACCTGCAGTGTTCTGACGGAGCCCATAGGGTTTTAGTGAGGTTCCGTTGTGTTGCTAAGGGTCTTGTAGAGTGCTGTCGGGTCCTGGAGTATTCTGTAGGGTTCCAGAGGGGCTCGTAGGGTTCCGTCGAAATCTGTAGGGTTCCCTAGGGGCCCGTAGAGTCCCGTAGATTTCCGTAGGGGCCTGTAGGGTTGTGTAAGTGCCCGCAGGGGTTGGTAGGAGCTTGTAGGGTTCCATAAGTTTCCAGAGGGTTGTGTAGGGTTCCTTCGGGGCCGGTGGTGTTCCCTAGGGGCCTGTAGAGTCTCGTACAGTTCCGTAGGGTCCTGTAGGTTTCCATAAGCGCCCGCAGAGGTCTGAAGGGGCCCGTACTGTTCCGTAAGGATCCATAGGGCTCCGTAGAGCTTCGTAGGTTCCCTAGAGGCCTGTAGAGTACCGCAGGAGCCAGTAGTGTTCTGTAGGGGCCCGTAGGGTTCCTTCCATAGGGGCTGGCAGTGTTCCGTAGGGGCCTCTAGGGTTGAGTAAGTGCCCGCAGGAGTCTGTAGGAATCCGTGGGATTCTGTAAGGTTCTGGAGGGTTCTGCAGGGTTCCGTAGGGGCCCGTAGAGTTCCGTAGTGGCTGGTAAAGTTCCGTAGGGCCCTGTGGGGTTCTGTATGGACCTGTAGGGTTCCGTAGGGGCCTGCAGGGTTCTGTAAGTGTCCGCAGGTGTCTGTAGGGTTCCGTAGGGGTCTGTAGGGTTCCGTAGGCACCTGCAGTGTTCTGTAGGAGCCCATAGGGTTTTAGTGAGGTTCCGTTGTGTTGCTAAGGGTCTTGTAGAGTGCTGTCGGGTCCTGGAGTATTCTGTAGGGTTCCAGAGGGGCTCGTAGGGTTCCGTCGAAATCTGTAGGGTTCCCTAGGTGCCCGTAGAGTCCCGTAGATTTCCGTAGGGGTCTGTAGGGTTGTGTAAGTGCCCGCAGGGGTTGGTAGGAGCTTGTAGGGTTCCATAAGTTTCCAGAGGGTTGTGTAGGGTTCCGTAGGGGCCGGTGGTGTTCCCTAGGGGCCTGTAGAGTCTCGTACAGTTCCGTAGGGTCCTGTAGGTTTCCATAAGCGCCCGCAGAGGTCTGAAGGGGCCCGTACTGTTCCGTAAGGATCCATAGGGCTCCGTAGAGCTTCGTAGGTTCCCTAGAGGCCTGTAGAGTACCGCAGGAGCCAGTAGTGTTCTGTAGGGGCCCGTAGGGTTCCTTCCATAGGGGCTGGCAGTGTTCCGTAGGGGCCTCTAGGGTTGAGTAAGTGCCCGCAGGAGTCTGTAGGAATCCGTGGGATTCTGTAAGGTTCTGGAGGGTTCTGCAGGGTTCCGTAGGGGCCCGTAGAGTTCCGTAGTGGCTGGTAAAGTTCCGTAGGGCCCTGTGGGGTTCTGTATGGACCTGTAGGGTTCCGTAGGGGCCTGCAGGGTTCTGTAAGTGTCCGCAGGTGTCTGTAGGGTTCCGTAGGGGTCTGTAGGGTTCCGTAGGCACCTGCAGTGTTCTGACGGAGCCCATAGGGTTTTAGTGAGGTTCCGTTGTGTTGCTAAGGGTCTTGTAGAGTGCTGTCGGGTCCTGGAGTATTCTGTAGGGTTCCAGAGGGGCTCGTAGGGTTCCGTCAAAATCTGTAGGGTTCCCTAGGGGCCCGTAGAGTCCCGTAGATTTCCGTAGGGGTCTGTAGGGTTGTGTAAGTGGCCGCAGGGGTTGGTAGGAGCTTGTAGGGTTCCATAAGTTTCCAGAGGGTTGTGTAGGGTTCCGTAGGGGCCGGTGGTGTTCCCTAGGGGCCTGTAGAGTCTCGTACAGTTCCGTAGGGTCCTGTAGGTTTCCATAAGCGCCCGCAGAGGTCTGAAGGGGCCCGTACTGTTCCGTAAGGATCCATAGGGCTCCGTAGAGCTTCGTAGGTTCCCTAGAGGCCTGTAGAGTACCGCAGGAGCCAGTAGTGCTCTGTAGGGGCCCGTAGGGTTCCTTCCATAGGGGCTGGCAGTGTTCCGTAGGGTCCTCTAGGGTTGAGTAAGTGCCCGCAGGAGTCTGTAGGAATCCGTGGGATTCTGTAAGGTTCTGGAGGGTTCTGCAGGGTTCCGTAGGGGCCCGTAGAGTTCCGTAGTGGCTGGTAAAGTTCCGTAGGGCCCTGTGGGGTTCTGTATGGACCTGTAGGGTTCCGTAGGGGCCTGCAGGGTTCTGTAAGTGTCCGCAGGTGTCTGTAGGGTTCCGTAGGGGTCTGTAGGGTTCCGTAGGCACCTACAGTGTTCTGTAGGAGCCCATAGGGTTTTAGTGAGGTTCCGTTGTGTTGCTAAGGGTCTTGTAGAGTGCTGTCGGGTCCTGGAGTATTCTGTAGGGTTCCAGAGGGGCTCGTAGGGTTCCGTCGAAATCTGTAGGGTTCCCTAGGGGCCCGTGGAGTCCCGTAGATTTCCGTAGGGGTCTGTAGGGTTGTGTAAGTGGCCGCAGGGGTTGGTAGGAGCTTGTAGGGTTCCATAAGTTTCCAGAGGGTTGTGTAGGGTTCCGTAGGGGCCGGTGGTGTTCCCTAGGGGCCTGTAGAGTCTCGTACAGTTCCGTAGGGTCCTGTAGGTTTCCATAAGCGCCCGCAGAGGTCTGAAGGGGCCCGTACTGTTCCGTAAGGATCCATAGGGCTCCGTAGAGCTTCGTAGGTTCCCTAGAGGCCTGTAGAGTACCGCAGGAGCCAGTAGTGCTCTGTAGGGGCCCGTAGGGTTCCTTCCATAGGGGCTGGCAGTGTTCCGTAGGGTCCTCTAGGGTTGAGTAAGTGCCCGCAGGAGTCTGTAGGAATCCGTGGGATTCTGTAAGGTTCTGGAGGGTTCTGCAGGGTTCCGTAGGGGCCCGTAGAGTTCCGTAGTGGCTGGTAAAGTTCCGTAGGGCCCTGTGGGGTTCTGTATGGACCTGTAGGGTTCCGTAGGGGCCTGCAGGGTTCTGTAAGTGTCCGCAGGTGTCTGTAGGGTTCCGTAGGGGTCTGTAGGGTTCCGTAGGCACCTGCAGTGTTCTGACGGAGCCCATAGGGTTTTAGTGAGGTTCCGTTGTGTTGCTAAGGGTCTTGTAGAGTGCTGTCGGGTCCTGCAGTATTCTGTAGGGTTCCAGAGGGGCTCGTAGGGTTCCGTCGAAATCTGTAGGGTTCCCTAGGGGCCCGTGGAGTCCCGTAGATTTCCGTAGGGGTCTGTAGGGTTGTGTAAGTGGCCGCAGGGGTTGGTAGGAGCTTGTAGGGTTCCATTAGTTTCCAGAGGGTTGTGTAGGGTTCCGTAGGGGCCGGTGGTGTTCCCTAGGGGCCTGTAGAGTCTCGTACAGTTCCGTAGGGTCCTGTAGGTTTCCATAAGCGCCCGCAGAGGTCTGAAGGGGCCCATACTGTTCCGTAAGGATCCATAGGGCTCCGTAGAGCTTCGTAGGTTCCCTAGAGGCCTGTAGAGTACCGCAGGAGCCAGTAGTGTTCTGTAGGGGCCCGTAGGGTTCCTTCCATAGGGGCTGGCAGTGTTTCGTAGGGGACTGTAGGGTTGAGTAAGTGCCCGCAGGAGTCTGTAGGAATCCGTGGGATTCTGTAAGGTTCTGGAGGGTTCTGCAGGGTTCCGTAGGGGCCCGTAGAGTTCCGTAGTGGCTGGTAAAGTTCCGTAGGGCCCTGTGGGGTTCTGTATGGACCTGTAGGGTTCCGTAGGGGCCTGCAGGGTTCTGTAAGTGTCCGCAGGTGTCTGTAGGGTTCCGTAGGGGTCTGTAGGGTTCCGTAGGCACCTGCAGTGTTCTGTAGGAGCCCATAGGGTTTTAGTGAGGTTCCGTTGTGTTGCTAAGGGTCTTGTAGAGTGCTGTCGGGTCCTGGAGTATTCTGTAGGGTTCCAGAGGGGCTCGTAGGGTTCCGTCGAAATCTGTAGGGTTCCCTAGGTGCCCGTAGAGTCCCGTAGATTTCCGTAGGGGCCTGTAGGGTTGTGTAAGTGGCCGCAGGGGTTGGTAGGAGCTTGTAGGGTTCCATAAGTTTCCAGAGGGTTGTGTAGGGTTCCGTAGGGGCCGGTGGTGTTCCCTAGGGGCCTGTAGAGTCTCGTACAGTTCCGTAGGGTCCTGTAGGTTTCCATAAGCGCCCGCAGAGGTCTGAAGGGGCCTGTACTGTTCCGTAAGGATCCATAGGGCTCCGTAGAGCTTCGTAGGTTCCCTAGAGGCCTGTAGAGTACCGCAGGAGCCAGTAGTGTTCTGTAGGGGCCCGTAGGGTTCCTTCCATAGGGGCTGGCAGTGTTCCGTAGGGGCCTCTAGGGTTGAGTAAGTGCCCGCAGGAGTCTGTAGGAATCCGTGGGATTCTGTAAGGTTCTGGAGGGTTCTGCAGGGTTCCGTAGGGGCCCGTAGAGTTCCGTAGTGGCTGGTAAAGTTCCGTAGGGCCCTGTGGGGTTCTGTATGGACCTGTAGGGTTCCGTAGGGGCCTGCAGGGTTCTGTAAGTGTCCGCAGGTGTCTGTAGGGTTCCGTAGGGGTCTGTAGGGTTCCGTAGGCACCTGCAGTGTTCTGTAGGAGCCCATAGGGTTTTAGTGAGGTTCCGTTGTGTTGCTAAGGGTCTTGTAGAGTGCTGTCGGGTCCTGGAGTATTCTGTAGGGTTCCAGAGGGGCTCGTAGGGTTCCGTCGAAATCTGTAGGGTTCCCTAGGGGCCCGTAGAGTCCCGTAGATTTCCGTAGGGGTCTGTAGGGTTGTGTAAGTGGCCGCAGGGGTTGGTAGGAGCTTGTAGGGTTCCATAAGTTTCCAGAGGGTTGTGTAGGGTTCCGTAGGGGCCGGTGGTGTTCCCTAGGGGCCTGTAGAGTCTCGTACAGTTCCGTAGGGTCCTGTAGGTTTCCATAAGCGCCCGCAGAGGTCTGAAGGGGCCCGTACTGTTCCGTAAGGATCCATAGGGCTCCGTAGAGCTTCGTAGGTTCCCTAGAGGCCTGTAGAGTACCGCAGGAGCCAGTAGTGCTCTGTAGGGGCCCGTAGGGTTCCTTCCATAGGGGCTGGCAGTGTTTCGTAGGGGACTGTAGGGTTGAGTAAGTGCCCGCAGGAGTCTGTAGGAATCCGTGGGATTCTGTAAGGTTCTGGAGGGTTCTGCAGGGTTCTGTAGGGGCCCGTAGAGTTCCGTAGTGGCTGGTAAAGTTCCGTAGGGCCCTGTGGGGTTCTGTATGGACCTGTAGGGTTCCGTAGGGGCCTGCAGGGTTCTGTAAGTGTCCGCAGGTGTCTGTAGGGTTCCGTAGGGGTCTGTAGGGTTCCGTAGGCACCTGCAGTGTTCTGACGGAGCCCATAGGGTTTTAGTGAGGTTCCGTTGTGTTGCTAAGGGTCTTGTAGAGTGCTGTCGGGTCCTGGAGTATTCTGTAGGGTTCCAGAGGGGCTCGTAGGGTTCCGTCGAAATCTGTAGGGTTCCCTAGGGGCCCGTGGAGTCCCGTAGATTTCCGTAGGGGTCTGTAGGGTTGTGTAAGTGGCCGCAGGGGTTGGTAGGAGCTTGTAGGGTTCCATAAGTTTCCAGAGGGTTGTGTAGGGTTCCGTAGGGGCCGGTGGTGTTCCCTAGGGGCCTGTAGAGTCTCGTACAGTTCCGTAGGGTCCTGTAGGTTTCCATAAGCGCCCGCAGAGGTCTGAAGGGGCCCGTACTGTTCCGTAAGGATCCATAGGGCTCCGTAGAGCTTCGTAGGTTCCCTAGAGGCCTGTAGAGTACCGCAGGAGCCAGTAGTGTTCTGTAGGGGCCCGTAGGGTTCCTTCCATAGGGGCTGGCAGTGTTTCGTAGGGGACTGTAGGGTTGAGTAAGTGCCCGCAGGAGTCTGTAGGAATCCGTGGGATTCTGTAAGGTTCTGGAGGGTTCTGCAGGGTTCCGTAGGGGCCCGTAGAGTTCCGTAGTGGCTGGTAAAGTTCCGTAGGGCCCTGTGGGGTTCTGTATGGACCTGTAGGGTTCCGTAGGGGCCTGCAGGGTTCTGTAAGTGTCCGCAGGTGTCTGTAGGGTTCCGTAGGGGTCTGTAGGGTTCCGTAGGCACCTGCAGTGTTCTGTAGGAGCCCATAGGGTTTTAGTGAGGTTCCGTTGTGTTGCTAAGGGTCTTGTAGAGTGCTGTCGGGTCCTGGAGTATTCTGTAGGGTTCCAGAGGGGCTCGTAGGGTTCCGTCGAAATCTGTAGGCTTCCCTAGGGGCCCGTGGAGTCCCGTAGATTTCCGTAGGGGTCTGTAGGGTTGTGTAAGTGGCCGCAGGGGTTGGTAGGAGCTTGTAGGGTTCCATAAGTTTCCAGAGGGTTGTGTAGGGTTCCGTAGGGGCCGGTGGTGTTCCCTAGGGGCCTGTAGAGTCTCGTACAGTTCCGTAGGGTCCTGTAGGTTTCCATAAGCGCCCGCAGAGGTCTGAAGGGACCCGTACTGTTCCGTAAGGATCCATAGGGCTCCGTAGAGCTTTGTAGGTTCCCTAGAGGCCTGTAGAGTACCGCAGGAGCCAGTAGTGTTCTGTAGGGGCCCGTAGGGTTCCTTCCATAGGGGCTGGCAGTGTTTCGTAGGGGACTGTAGGGTTGAGTAAGTGCCCGCAGGAGTCTGTAGGAATCCGTGGGATTCTGTAAGGTTCTGGAGGGTTCTGCAGGGTTCCGTAGGGGCCCGTAGAGTTCCGTAGTGGCTGGTAAAGTTCCGTAGGGCCCTGTGGGGTTCTGTATGGACCTGTAGGGTTCCGTAGGGGCCTGCAGGGTTCTGTAAGTGTCCGCAGGTGTCTGTAGGGTTCCGTAGGGGTCTGTAGGGTTCCGTAGGCACCTGCAGTGTTCTGACGGAGCCCATAGGGTTTTAGTGAGGTTCCGTTGTGTTGCTAAGGGTCTTGTAGAGTGCTGTCGGGTCCTGGAGTATTCTGTAGGGTTCCAGAGGGGCTCGTAGGGTTCCGTCGAAATCTGTAGGGTTCCCTAGGGGCCCGTGGAGTCCCGTAGATTTCCGTAGGGGTCTGTAGGGTTGTGTAAGTGCCCGCAGGGGTTGGTAGGAGCTTGTAGGGTTCCATAAGTTTCCAGAGGGTTGTGTAGGGTTCCGTAGGGGCCGGTGGTGTTCCCTAGGGGCCTGTAGAGTCTCGTACAGTTCCGTAGGGTCCTGTAGGTTTCCATAAGCGCCCGCAGAGGTCTGAAGGGACCCGTACTGTTCCGTAAGGATCCATAGGGCTCCGTAGAGCTTCGTAGGTTCCCTAGAGGCCTGTAGAGTACCGCAGGAGCCAGTAGTGTTCTGTAGGGGCCCGTAGGGTTCCTTCCATAGGGGCTGGCAGTGTTCCGTAGGGTCCTCTAGGGTTGAGTAAGTGCCCGCAGGAGTCTGTAGGAATCCGTGGGATTCTGTAAGGTTCTGCAGGGTTCCGTAGGGGCCCGTAGAGTTCCGTAGTGGCTGGTAAAGTTCCGTAGGGCCCTGTGGGGTTCTGTATGGACCTGTAGGGTTCCGTAGGGGCCTGCAGGGTTCTGTAAGTGTCCGCAGGTGTCTGTAGGGTTCCGTAGGGGTCTGTAGGGTTCCGTAGGCACCTGCAGTGTTCTGTAGGAGCCCATAGGGTTTTAGTGAGGTTCCGTTGTGTTGCTAAGGGTCTTGTAGAGTGCTGTCGGGTCCTGGAGTATTCTGTAGGGTTCCAGAGGGGCTCGTAGGGTTCCGTTGAAATCTGTAGGGTTCCCTAGGGGCCCGTGGAGTCCCGTAGGTTTCCGTAGGGGCCTGTAGGGTTGTGTAAGTGGCCGCAGGGGTTGGTAGGAGCTTGTAGGGTTCCATAAGTTTCCAGAGGGTTGTGTAGGGTTCCGTAGGGGCCTGTGGTGTTCCCTAGGGGCCTGTAGAGTCTCGTACAGTTCCGTAGGGTCCTGTAGGTTTCCATAAGCGCCCGCAGAGGTCTGAAGGGGCCCGTACTGTTCCGTAAGGATCCATAGGGCTCCGTAGAGCTTCGTAGGTTCCCTAGAGGCCTGTAGAGTACCGCAGGAGCCAGTAGTGTTCTGTAGGGGCCCGTAGGGTTCCTTCCATAGGGGCTGGCAGTGTTTCGTAGGGGACTGTAGGGTTGAGTAAGTGCCCGCAGGAGTCTGTAGGAATCCGTGGGATTCTGTAAGGTTCTGGAGGGTTCTGCAGGGTTCCGTAGGGGCCCGTAGAGTTCCGTAGTGGCTGGTAAAGTTCCGTAGGGCCCTGTGGGGTTCTGTATGGACCTGTAGGGTTCCGTAGGGGCCTGCAGGGTTCTGTAAGTGTCCGCAGGTGTCTGTAGGGTTCCGTAGGGGTCTGTAGGGTTCCGTAGGCACCTGCAGTGTTCTGTAGGAGCCCATAGGGTTTTAGTGAGGTTCCGTTGTGTTGCTAAGGGTCTTGTAGAGTGCTGTCGGGTCCTGGAGTATTCTGTAGGGTTCCAGAGGGGCTCGTAGGGTTCCGTCGAAATCTGTAGGGTTCCCTAGGGGCCCGTGGAGTCCCGTAGATTTCCGTAGGGGTCTGTAGGGTTGTGTAAGTGGCCGCAGGGGTTGGTAGGAGCTTGTAGGGTTCCATAAGTTTCCAGAGGGTTGTGTAGGGTTCCGTAGGGGCCGGTGGTGTTCCCTAGGGGCCTGTAGAGTCTCGTACAGTTCCGTAGGGTCCTGTAGGTTTCCATAAGCGCCCGCAGAGGTCTGAAGGGACCCGTACTGTTCCGTAAGGATCCATAGGGCTCCGTAGAGCTTCGTAGGTTCCCTAGAGGCCTGTAGAGTACCGCAGGAGCCAGTAGTGTTCTGTAGGGGCCCGTAGGGTTCCTTCCATAGGGGCTGGCAGTGTTTCGTAGGGGACTGTAGGGTTGAGTAAGTGCCCGCAGGAGTCTGTAGGAATCCGTGGGATTCTGTAAGGTTCTGGAGGGTTCTGCAGGGTTCCGTAGGGGCCCGTAGAGTTCCGTAGTGGCTGGTAAAGTTCCGTAGGGCCCTGTGGGGTTCTGTATGGACCTGTAGGGTTCCGTAGGGGCCTGCAGGGTTCTGTAAGTGTCCGCAGGTGTCTGTAGGGTTCCGTAGGGGTCTGTAGGGATCCGTAGGCACCTGCAGTGTTCTGACGGAGCCCATAGGGTTTTAGTGAGGTTCCGTTGTGTTGCTAAGGGTCTTGTAGAGTGCTGTCGGGTCCTGGAGTATTCTGTAGGGTTCCAGAGGGGCTCGTAGGGTTCTGTCGAAATCTGTAGGGTTCCCTAGGGGCCCGTGGAGTCCCGTAGATTTCCGTAGGGGTCTGTAGGGTTGTGTAAGTGGCCGCAGGGGTTGGTAGGAGCTTGTAGGGTTCCATAAGTTTCCAGAGGGTTGTGTAGGGTTCCGTAGGGGCCGGTGGTGTTCCCTAGGGGCCTGTAGAGTCTCGTACAGTTCCGTAGGGTCCTGTAGGTTTCCATAAGCGCCCGCAGAGGTCTGAAGGGGCCCGTACTGTTCCGTAAGGATCCATAGGGCTCCGTAGAGCTTCGTAGGTTCCCTAGAGGCCTGTAGAGTACCGCAGGAGCCAGTAGTGCTCTGTAGGGGCCCGTAGGGTTCCTTCCATAGGGGCTGGCAGTGTTTCGTAGGGGACTGTAGGGTTGAGTAAGTGCCCGCAGGAGTCTGTAGGAATCCGTGGGATTCTGTAAGGTTCTGGAGGGTTCTGCAGGGTTCCGTAGGGGCCCGTAGAGTTCCGTAGTGGCTGGTAAAGTTCCGTAGGGCCCTGTGGGGTTCTGTATGGACCTGTAGGGTTCCGTAGGGGCCTGCAGGGTTCTGTAAGTGTCCGCAGGTGTCTGTAGGGTTCCGTAGGGGTCTGTAGGGTTCCGTAGGCACCTGCAGTGTTCTGTAGGAGCCCATAGGGTTTTAGTGAGGTTCCGTTGTGTTGCTAAGGGTCTTGTAGAGTGCTGTCGGGTCCTGGAGTATTCTGTAGGGTTCCAGAGGGGCTCGTAGGGTTCCGTTGAAATCTGTAGGGTTCCCTAGGGGCCCGTGGAGTCCCGTAGGTTTCCGTAGGGGCCTGTAGGGTTGTGTAAGTGCCCGCAGGGGTTGGTAGGAGCTTGTAGGGTTCCATAAGTTTCCAGAGGGTTGTGTAGGGTTCCGTAGGGGCCGGTGGTGTTCCCTAGGGGCCTGTAGAGTCTCGTACAGTTCCGTAGGGTCCTGTAGGTTTCCATAAGCGCCCGCAGAGGTCTGAAGGGACCCGTACTGTTCCGTAAGGATCCATAGGGCTCCGTAGAGCTTCGTAGGTTCCCTAGAGGCCTGTAGAGTACCGCAGGAGCCAGTAGTGTTCTGTAGGGGCCCGTAGGGTTCCTTCCATAGGGGCTGGCAGTGTTTCGTAGGGGACTGTAGGGTTGAGTAAGTGCCCGCAGGAGTCTGTAGGAATCCGTGGGATTCTGTAAGGTTCTGGAGGGTTCTGCAGGGTTCCGTAGGGGCCCGTAGAGTTCCGTAGTGGCTGGTAAAGTTCCGTAGGGCCCTGTGGGGTTCTGTATGGACCTGTAGGGTTCCGTAGGGGCCTGCAGGGTTCTGTAAGTGTCCGCAGGTGTCTGTAGGGTTCCGTAGGGGTCTGTAGGGATCCGTAGGCACCTGCAGTGTTCTGACGGAGCCCATAGGGTTTTAGTGAGGTTCCGTTGTGTTGCTAAGGGTCTTGTAGAGTGCTGTCGGGTCCTGGAGTATTCTGTAGGGTTCCAGAGGGGCTCGTAGGGTTCTGTCGAAATCTGTAGGGTTCCCTAGGGGCCCGTGGAGTCCCGTAGATTTCCGTAGGGGTCTGTAGGGTTGTGTAAGTGGCCGCAGGGGTTGGTAGGAGCTTGTAGGGTTCCATAAGTTTCCAGAGGGTTGTGTAGGGTTCCGTAGGGGCCGGTGGTGTTCCCTAGGGGCCTGTAGAGTCTCGTACAGTTCCGTAGGGTCCTGTAGGTTTCCATAAGCGCCCGCAGAGGTCTGAAGGGGCCCGTACTGTTCCGTAAGGATCCATAGGGCTCCGTAGAGCTTCGTAGGTTCCCTAGAGGCCTGTAGAGTACCGCAGGAGCCAGTAGTGCTCTGTAGGGGCCCGTAGGGTTCCTTCCATAGGGGCTGGCAGTGTTTCGTAGGGGACTGTAGGGTTGAGTAAGTGCCCGCAGGAGTCTGTAGGAATCCGTGGGATTCTGTAAGGTTCTGGAGGGTTCTGCAGGGTTCCGTAGGGGCCCGTAGAGTTCCGTAGTGGCTGGTAAAGTTCCGTAGGGCCCTGTGGGGTTCTGTATGGACCTGTAGGGTTCCGTAGGGGCCTGCAGGGTTCTGTAAGTGTCCGCAGGTGTCTGTAGGGTTCCGTAGGGGTCTGTAGGGTTCCGTAGGCACCTGCAGTGTTCTGGAGGAGCCCATAGGGTTTTAGTGAGGTTCCGTTGTGTTGCTAAGGGTCTTGTAGAGTGCTGTCGGGTCCTGGAGTATTCTGTAGGGTTCCAGAGGGGCTCGTAGGGTTCCGTTGAAATCTGTAGGGTTCCCTAGGGGCCCGTGGAGTCCCGTAGGTTTCCGTAGGGGCCTGTAGGGTTGTGTAAGTGGCCGCAGGGGTTGGTAGGAGCTTGTAGGGTTCCATAAGTTTCCAGAGGGTTGTGTAGGGTTCCGTAGGGGCCTGTGGTGTTCCCTAGGGGCCTGTAGAGTCTCGTACAGTTCCGTAGGGTCCTGTAGGTTTCCATAAGCGCCCGCAGAGGTCTGAAGGGGCCCGTACTGTTCCGTAAGGATCCATAGGGCTCCGTAGAGCTTCGTAGGTTCCCTAGAGGCCTGTAGAGTACCGCAGGAGCCAGTAGTGTTCTGTAGGGGCCCGTAGGGTTCCTTCCATAGGGGCTGGCAGTGTTTCGTAGGGGACTGTAGGGTTGAGTAAGTGCCCGCAGGAGTCTGTAGGAATCCGTGGGATTCTGTAAGGTTCTGGAGGGTTCTGCAGGGTTCCGTAGGGGCCCGTAGAGTTCCGTAGTGGCTGGTAAAGTTCCCTAGGGCCCTGTGGGGTTCTGTATGGACCTGTAGGGTTCCGTAGGGGCCTGCAGGGTTCTGTAAGTGTCCGCAGGTGTCTGTAGGGTTCCGTAGGGGTCTGTAGGGTTCCGTAGGCACCTGCAGTGTTCTGTAGGAGCCCATAGGGTTTTAGTGAGGTTCCGTTGTGTTGCTAAGGGTCTTGTAGAGTGCTGTCGGGTCCTGGAGTATTCTGTAGGGTTCCAGAGGGGCTCGTAGGGTTCCGTCGAAATCTGTAGGGTTCCCTAGGGGCCCGTGGAGTCCCGTAGATTTCCGTAGGGGTCTGTAGGGTTGTGTAAGTGGCCGCAGGGGTTGGTAGGAGCTTGTAGGGTTCCATAAGTTTCCAGAGGGTTGTGTAGGGTTCCGTAGGGGCCGGTGGTGTTCCCTAGGGGCCTGTAGAGTCTCGTACAGTTCCGTAGGGTCCTGTAGGTTTCCATAAGCGCCCGCAGAGGTCTGAAGGGACCCGTACTGTTCCGTAAGGATCCATAGGGCTCCGTAGAGCTTCGTAGGTTCCCTAGAGGCCTGTAGAGTACCGCAGGAGCCAGTAGTGTTCTGTAGGGGCCCGTAGGGTTCCTTCCATAGGGGCTGGCAGTGTTTCGTAGGGGACTGTAGGGTTGAGTAAGTGCCCGCAGGAGTCTGTAGGAATCCGTGGGATTCTGTAAGGTTCTGGAGGGTTCTGCAGGGTTCCGTAGGGGCCCGTAGAGTTCCGTAGTGGCTGGTAAAGTTCCGTAGGGCCCTGTGGGGTTCTGTATGGACCTGTAGGGTTCCGTAGGGGCCTGCAGGGTTCTGTAAGTGTCCGCAGGTGTCTGTAGGGTTCCGTAGGGGTCTGTAGGGATCCGTAGGCACCTGCAGTGTTCTGACGGAGCCCATAGGGTTTTAGTGAGGTTCCGTTGTGTTGCTAAGGGTCTTGTAGAGTGCTGTCGGGTCCTGGAGTATTCTGTAGGGTTCCAGAGGGGCTCGTAGGGTTCTGTCGAAATCTGTAGGGTTCCCTAGGGGCCCGTGGAGTCCCGTAGATTTCCGTAGGGGTCTGTAGGGTTGTGTAAGTGGCCGCAGGGGTTGGTAGGAGCTTGTAGGGTTCCATAAGTTTCCAGAGGGTTGTGTAGGGTTCCGTAGGGGCCGGTGGTGTTCCCTAGGGGCCTGTAGAGTCTCGTACAGTTCCGTAGGGTCCTGTAGGTTTCCATAAGCGCCCGCAGAGGTCTGAAGGGGCCCGTACTGTTCCGTAAGGATCCATAGGGCTCCGTAGAGCTTCGTAGGTTCCCTAGAGGCCTGTAGAGTACCGCAGGAGCCAGTAGTGCTCTGTAGGGGCCCGTAGGGTTCCTTCCATAGGGGCTGGCAGTGTTTCGTAGGGGACTGTAGGGTTGAGTAAGTGCCCGCAGGAGTCTGTAGGAATCCGTGGGATTCTGTAAGGTTCTGGAGGGTTCTGCAGGGTTCCGTAGGGGCCCGTAGAGTTCCGTAGTGGCTGGTAAAGTTCCGTAGGGCCCTGTGGGGTTCTGTATGGACCTGTAGGGTTCCGTAGGGGCCTGCAGGGTTCTGTAAGTGTCCGCAGGTGTCTGTAGGGTTCCGTAGGGGTCTGTAGGGTTCCGTAGGCACCTGCAGTGTTCTGTAGGAGCCCATAGGGTTTTAGTGAGGTTCCGTTGTGTTGCTAAGGGTCTTGTAGAGTGCTGTCGGGTCCTGGAGTATTCTGTAGGGTTCCAGAGGGGCTCGTAGGGTTCCGTTGAAATCTGTAGGGTTCCCTAGGGGCCCGTGGAGTCCCGTAGGTTTCCGTAGGGGCCTGTAGGGTTGTGTAAGTGGCCGCAGGGGTTGGTAGGAGCTTGTAGGGTTCCATAAGTTTCCAGAGGGTTGTGTAGGGTTCCGTAGGGGCCGGTGGTGTTCCCTAGGGGCCTGTAGAGTCTCGTACAGTTCCGTAGGGTCCTGTAGGTTTCCATAAGCGCCCGCAGAGGTCTGAAGGGACCCGTACTGTTCCGTAAGGATCCATAGGGCTCCGTAGAGCTTCGTAGGTTCCCTAGAGGCCTGTAGAGTACCGCAGGAGCCAGTAGTGTTCTGTAGGGGCCCGTAGGGTTCCTTCCATAGGGGCTGGCAGTGTTTCGTAGGGGACTGTAGGGTTGAGTAAGTGCCCGCAGGAGTCTGTAGGAATCCGTGGGATTCTGTAAGGTTCTGGAGGGTTCTGCAGGGTTCCGTAGGGGCCCGTAGAGTTCCGTAGTGGCTGGTAAAGTTCCGTAGGGCCCTGTGGGGTTCTGTATGGACCTGTAGGGTTCCGTAGGGGCCTGCAGGGTTCTGTAAGTGTCCGCAGGTGTCTGTAGGGTTCCGTAGGGGTCTGTAGGGATCCGTAGGCACCTGCAGTGTTCTGACGGAGCCCATAGGGTTTTAGTGAGGTTCCGTTGTGTTGCTAAGGGTCTTGTAGAGTGCTGTCGGGTCCTGGAGTATTCTGTAGGGTTCCAGAGGGGCTCGTAGGGTTCTGTCGAAATCTGTAGGGTTCCCTAGGGGCCCGTGGAGTCCCGTAGATTTCCGTAGGGGTCTGTAGGGTTGTGTAAGTGGCCGCAGGGGTTGGTAGGAGCTTGTAGGGTTCCATAAGTTTCCAGAGGGTTGTGTAGGGTTCCGTAGGGGCCGGTGGTGTTCCCTAGGGGCCTGTAGAGTCTCGTACAGTTCCGTAGGGTCCTGTAGGTTTCCATAAGCGCCCGCAGAGGTCTGAAGGGGCCCGTACTGTTCCGTAAGGATCCATAGGGCTCCGTAGAGCTTCGTAGGTTCCCTAGAGGCCTGTAGAGTACCGCAGGAGCCAGTAGTGCTCTGTAGGGGCCCGTAGGGTTCCTTCCATAGGGGCTGGCAGTGTTTCGTAGGGGACTGTAGGGTTGAGTAAGTGCCCGCAGGAGTCTGTAGGAATCCGTGGGATTCTGTAAGGTTCTGGAGGGTTCTGCAGGGTTCCGTAGGGGCCCGTAGAGTTCCGTAGTGGCTGGTAAAGTTCCGTAGGGCCCTGTGGGGTTCTGTATGGACCTGTAGGGTTCCGTAGGGGCCTGCAGGGTTCTGTAAGTGTCCGCAGGTGTCTGTAGGGTTCCGTAGGGGTCTGTAGGGTTCCGTAGGCACCTGCAGTGTTCTGGAGGAGCCCATAGGGTTTTAGTGAGGTTCCGTTGTGTTGCTAAGGGTCTTGTAGAGTGCTGTCGGGTCCTGGAGTATTCTGTAGGGTTCCAGAGGGGCTCGTAGGGTTCCGTTGAAATCTGTAGGGTTCCCTAGGGGCCCGTGGAGTCCCGTAGGTTTCCGTAGGGGCCTGTAGGGTTGTGTAAGTGGCCGCAGGGGTTGGTAGGAGCTTGTAGGGTTCCATAAGTTTCCAGAGGGTTGTGTAGGGTTCCGTAGGGGCCTGTGGTGTTCCCTAGGGGCCTGTAGAGTCTCGTACAGTTCCGTAGGGTCCTGTAGGTTTCCATAAGCGCCCGCAGAGGTCTGAAGGGGCCCGTACTGTTCCGTAAGGATCCATAGGGCTCCGTAGAGCTTCGTAGGTTCCCTAGAGGCCTGTAGAGTACCGCAGGAGCCAGTAGTGTTCTGTAGGGGCCCGTAGGGTTCCTTCCATAGGGGCTGGCAGTGTTTCGTAGGGGACTGTAGGGTTGAGTAAGTGCCCGCAGGAGTCTGTAGGAATCCGTGGGATTCTGTAAGGTTCTGGAGGGTTCTGCAGGGTTCCGTAGGGGCCCGTAGAGTTCCGTAGTGGCTGGTAAAGTTCCGTAGGGCCCTGTGGGGTTCTGTATGGACCTGTAGGGTTCCGTAGGGGCCTGCAGGGTTCTGTAAGTGTCCGCAGGTGTCTGTAGGGTTCCGTAGGGGTCTGTAGGGTTCCGTAGGCACCTGCAGTGTTCTGTAGGAGCCCATAGGGTTTTAGTGAGGTTCCGTTGTGTTGCTAAGGGTCTTGTAGAGTGCTGTCGGGTCCTGGAGTATTCTGTAGGGTTCCAGAGGGGCTCGTAGGGTTCCGTCGAAATCTGTAGGGTTCCCTAGGGGCCCGTGGAGTCCCGTAGATTTCCGTAGGGGTCTGTAGGGTTGTGTAAGTGGCCGCAGGGGTTGGTAGGAGCTTGTAGGGTTCCATAAGTTTCCAGAGGGTTGTGTAGGGTTCCGTAGGGGCCGGTGGTGTTCCCTAGGGGCCTGTAGAGTCTCGTACAGTTCCGTAGGGTCCTGTAGGTTTCCATAAGCGCCCGCAGAGGTCTGAAGGGACCCGTACTGTTCCGTAAGGATCCATAGGGCTCCGTAGAGCTTCGTAGGTTCCCTAGAGGCCTGTAGAGTACCGCAGGAGCCAGTAGTGTTCTGTAGGGGCCCGTAGGGTTCCTTCCATAGGGGCTGGCAGTGTTTCGTAGGGGACTGTAGGGTTGAGTAAGTGCCCGCAGGAGTCTGTAGGAATCCGTGGGATTCTGTAAGGTTCTGGAGGGTTCTGCAGGGTTCCGTAGGGGCCCGTAGAGTTCCGTAGTGGCTGGTAAAGTTCCGTAGGGCCCTGTGGGGTTCTGTATGGACCTGTAGGGTTCCGTAGGGGCCTGCAGGGTTCTGTAAGTGTCCGCAGGTGTCTGTAGGGTTCCGTAGGGGTCTGTAGGGATCCGTAGGCACCTGCAGTGTTCTGACGGAGCCCATAGGGTTTTAGTGAGGTTCCGTTGTGTTGCTAAGGGTCTTGTAGAGTGCTGTCGGGTCCTGGAGTATTCTGTAGGGTTCCAGAGGGGCTCGTAGGGTTCTGTCGAAATCTGTAGGGTTCCCTAGGGGCCCGTGGAGTCCCGTAGATTTCCGTAGGGGTCTGTAGGGTTGTGTAAGTGGCCGCAGGGGTTGGTAGGAGCTTGTAGGGTTCCATAAGTTTCCAGAGGGTTGTGTAGGGTTCCGTAGGGGCCGGTGGTGTTCCCTAGGGGCCTGTAGAGTCTCGTACAGTTCCGTAGGGTCCTGTAGGTTTCCATAAGCGCCCGCAGAGGTCTGAAGGGGCCCGTACTGTTCCGTAAGGATCCATAGGGCTCCGTAGAGCTTCGTAGGTTCCCTAGAGGCCTGTAGAGTACCGCAGGAGCCAGTAGTGCTCTGTAGGGGCCCGTAGGGTTCCTTCCATAGGGGCTGGCAGTGTTTCGTAGGGGACTGTAGGGTTGAGTAAGTGCCCGCAGGAGTCTGTAGGAATCCGTGGGATTCTGTAAGGTTCTGGAGGGTTCTGCAGGGTTCCGTAGGGGCCCGTAGAGTTCCGTAGTGGCTGGTAAAGTTCCGTAGGGCCCTGTGGGGTTCTGTATGGACCTGTAGGGTTCCGTAGGGGCCTGCAGGGTTCTGTAAGTGTCCGCAGGTGTCTGTAGGGTTCCGTAGGGGTCTGTAGGGTTCCGTAGGCACCTGCAGTGTTCTGTAGGAGCCCATAGGGTTTTAGTGAGGTTCCGTTGTGTTGCTAAGGGTCTTGTAGAGTGCTGTCGGGTCCTGGAGTATTCTGTAGGGTTCCAGAGGGGCTCGTAGGGTTCCGTCGAAATCTGTAGGGTTCCCTAGGGGCCCGTGGAGTCCCGTAGATTTCCGTAGGGGTCTGTAGGGTTGTGTAAGTGGCCGCAGGGGTTGGTAGGAGCTTGTAGGGTTCCATAAGTTTCCAGAGGGTTGTGTAGGGTTCCGTAGGGGCCGGTGGTGTTCCCTAGGGGCCTGTAGAGTCTCGTACAGTTCCGTAGGGTCCTGTAGGTTTCCATAAGCGCCCGCAGAGGTCTGAAGGGGCCCGTACTGTTCCGTAAGGATCCATAGGGCTCCGTAGAGCTTCGTAGGTTCCCTAGAGGCCTGTAGAGTACCGCAGGAGCCAGTAGTGTTCTGTAGGGGCCCGTAGGGTTCCTTCCATAGGGGCTGGCAGTGTTCCGTAGGGTCCTCTAGGGTTGAGTAAGTGCCCGCAGGAGTCTGTAGGAATCCGTGGGATTCTGTAAGGTTCTGGAGGGTTCTGCAGGGTTCCGTAGGGGCCCGTAGAGTTCCGTAGTGGCTGGTAAAGTTCCCTAGGGCCCTGTGGGGTTCTGTATGGACCTGTAGGGTTCCGTAGGGGCCTGCAGGGTTCTGTAAGTGTCCGCAGGTGTCTGTAGGGTTCCGTAGGGGTCTGTAGGGTTCCGTAGGCACCTGCAGTGTTCTGTAGGAGCCCATAGGGTTTTAGTGAGGTTCCGTTGTGTTGCTAAGGGTCTTGTAGAGTGCTGTCGGGTCCTGGAGTATTCTGTAGGGTTCCAGAGGGGCTCGTAGGGTTCCGTCGAAATCTGTAGGGTTCCCTAGGGGCCCGTAGAGTCCCGTAGATTTCCGTAGGGGCCTGTAGGGTTGTGTAAGTGGCCGCAGGGGTTGGTAGGAGCTTGTAGGGTTCCATAAGTTTCCAGAGGGTTGTGTAGGGTTCCGTAGGGGCCTGTGGTGTTCCCTAGGGGCCTGTAGAGTCTCGTACAGTTCCGTAGGGTCCTGTAGGTTTCCATAAGCGGCGCAGAGGTCTGAAGGGGCCCGTACTGTTGCGTAAGGATCCATAGGGCTCCGTAGAGCTTCGTAGGTTCCCTAGAGGCCTGTAGAGTACCGCAGGAGCCAGTAGTGCTCTGTAGGGGCCCGTAGGGTTCCTTCCATAGGGGCTGGCAGTGTTTCGTAGGGGACTGTAGGGTTGAGTAAGTGCCCGCAGGAGTCTGTAGGAATCCGTGGGATTCTGTAAGGTTCTGGAGGGTTCTGCAGGGTTCCGTAGGGGCCCGTAGAGTTCCGTAGTGGCTGGTAAAGTTCCGTAGGGCCCTGTGGGGTTCTGTATGGACCTGTAGGGTTCCGTAGGGGCCTGCAGGGTTCTGTAAGTGTCCGCAGGTGTCTGTAGGGTTCCGTAGGGGTCTGTAGGGTTCCGTAGGCACCTGCAGTGTTCTGTAGGAGCCCATAGGGTTTTAGTGAGGTTCCGTTGTGTTGCTAAGGGTCTTGTAGAGTGCTGTCGGGTCCTGGAGTATTCTGTAGGGTTCCAGAGGGGCTCGTAGGGTTCCGTCGAAATCTGTAGGGTTCCCTAGGGGCCCGTAGAGTCCCGTAGATTTCCGTAGGGGCCTGTAGGGTTGTGTAAGTGCCCGCAGGGGTTGGTAGGAGCTTGTAGGGTTCCATAAGTTTCCAGAGGGTTGTGTAGGGTTCCGTAGGGGCCTGTGGTGTTCCCTAGGGGCCTGTAGAATCTCGTACAGTTCCGTAGGGTCCTGTAGGTTTCCATAAGCGCCCGCAGAGGTCTGAAGGGGCCCGTACTGTTGCGTAAGGATCCATAGGGCTCCGTAGAGCTTCGTAGGTTCCCTAGAGGCCTGTAGAGTACCGCAGGAGCCAGTAGTGTTCTGTAGGGGCCCGTAGGGTTCCTTCCATAGGGGCTGGCAGTGTTTCGTAGGGGACTGTAGGGTTGAGTAAGTGCCCGCAGGAGTCTGTAGGAATCCGTGGGATTCTGTAAGGTTCTGGAGGGTTCTGCAGGGTTCCGTAGGGGCCCGTAGAGTTCCGTAGTGGCTGGTAAAGTTCCCTAGGGCCCTGTGGGGTTCTGTATGGACCTGTAGGGTTCCGTAGGGGCCTGCAGGGTTCTGTAAGTGTCCGCAGGTGTCTGTAGGGTTCCGTAGGGGTCTGTAGGGTTCCGTAGGCACCTGCAGTGTTCTGTAGGAGCCCATAGGGTTTTAGTGAGGTTCCGTTGTGTTGCTAAGGGTCTTGTAGAGTGCTGTCGGGTCCTGCAGTATTCTGTAGGGTTCCAGAGGGGCTCGTAGGGTTCCGTCGAAATCTGTAGGCTTCCCTAGGGGCCCGTAGAGTCCCGTAGATTTCCGTAGGGGCCTGTAGGGTTGTGTAAGTGGCCGCAGGGGTTGGTAGGAGCTTGTAGGGTTCCATAAGTTTCCAGAGGGTTGTGTAGGGTTCCGTAGGGGCCTGTGGTGTTCCCTAGGGGCCTGTAGAGTCTCGTACAGTTCCGTAGGGTCCTGTAGGTTTCCATAAGCGCCCGCAGAGGTCTGAAGGGGCCCGTACTGTTCCGTAAGGATCCATAGGGCTCCGTAGAGCTTCGTAGGTTCCCTAGAGGCCTGTAGAGTACCGCAGGAGCCAGTAGTGTTCTGTAGGGGCCCGTAGGGTTCCTTCCATAGGGGCTGGCAGTGTTCCGTAGGGGCCTCTAGGGTTGAGTAAGTGCCCGCAGGAGTCTGTAGGAATCCGTGGGATTCTGTAAGGTTCTGGAGGGTTCTGCAGGGTTCCGTAGGGGCCCGTAGAGTTCCGTAGTGGCTGGTAAAGTTCCGTAGGGCCCTGTGGGGTTCTGTATGGACCTGTAGGGTTCCGTAGGGGCCTGCAGGGTTCTGTAAGTGTCCGCAGGTGTCTGTAGGGTTCCGTAGGGGTCTGTAGGGTTCCGTAGGCACCTGCAGTGTTCTGTAGGAGCCCATAGGGTTTTAGTGAGGTTCCGTTGTGTTGCTAAGGGTCTTGTAGAGTGCTGTCGGGTCCTGGAGTATTCTGTAGGGTTCCAGAGGGGCTCGTAGGGTTCCGTCGAAATCTGTAGGGTTCCCTAGGGGCCCGTGGAGTCCCGTAGGTTTCCGTAGGGGCCTGTAGGGTTGTGTAAGTGGCCGCAGGGGTTGGTAGGAGCTTGTAGGGTTCCATAAGTTTCCAGAGGGTTGTGTAGGGTTCCGTAGGGGCCTGTGGTGTTCCCTAGGGGCCTGTAGAGTCTCGTACAGTTCCGTAGGGTCCTGTAGGTTTCCATAAGCGCCCGCAGAGGTCTGAAGGGGCCCGTACTGTTGCGTAAGGATCCATAGGGCTCCGTAGAGCTTCGTAGGTTCCCTAGAGGCCTGTAGAGTACCGCAGGAGCCAGTAGTGTTCTGTAGGGGCCCGTAGGGTTCCTTCCATAGGGGCTGGCAGTGTTTCGTAGGGGACTGTAGGGTTGAGTAAGTGCCCGCAGGAGTCTGTAGGAATCCGTGGGATTCTGTAAGGTTCTGGAGGGTTCTGCAGGGTTCCGTAGGGGCCCGTAGAGTTCCGTAGTGGCTGGTAAAGTTCCGTAGGGCCCTGTGGGGTTCTGTATGGACCTGTAGGGTTCCGTAGGGGCCTGCAGGGTTCTGTAAGTGTCCGCAGGTGTCTGTAGGGTTCCGTAGGGGTCTGTAGGGTTCCGTAGGCACCTGCAGTGTTCTGTAGGAGCCCATAGGGTTTTAGTGAGGTTCCGTTGTGTTGCTAAGGGTCTTGTAGAGTGCTGTCGGGTCCTGGAGTATTCTGTAGGGTTCCAGAGGGGCTCGTAGGGTTCCGTCGAAATCTGTAGGGTTCCCTAGGGGCCCGTGGAGTCCCGTAGATTTCCGTAGGGGTCTGTAGGGTTGTGTAAGTGGCCGCAGGGGTTGGTAGGAGCTTGTAGGGTTCCATAAGTTTCCAGAGGGTTGTGTAGGGTTCCGTAGGGGCCGGTGGTGTTCCCTAGGGGCCTGTAGAGTCTCGTACAGTTCCGTAGGGTCCTGTAGGTTTCCATAAGCGCCCGCAGAGGTCTGAAGGGACCCGTACTGTTCCGTAAGGATCCATAGGGCTCCGTAGAGCTTCGTAGGTTCCCTAGAGGCCTGTAGAGTACCGCAGGAGCCAGTAGTGTTCTGTAGGGGCCCGTAGGGTTCCTTCCATAGGGGCTGGCAGTGTTTCGTAGGGGACTGTAGGGTTGAGTAAGTGCCCGCAGGAGTCTGTAGGAATCCGTGGGATTCTGTAAGGTTCTGGAGGGTTCTGCAGGGTTCCGTAGGGGCCCGTAGAGTTCCGTAGTGGCTGGTAAAGTTCCGTAGGGCCCTGTGGGGTTCTGTATGGACCTGTAGGGTTCCGTAGGGGCCTGCAGGGTTCTGTAAGTGTCCGCAGGTGTCTGTAGGGTTCCGTAGGGGTCTGTAGGGATCCGTAGGCACCTGCAGTGTTCTGACGGAGCCCATAGGGTTTTAGTGAGGTTCCGTTGTGTTGCTAAGGGTCTTGTAGAGTGCTGTCGGGTCCTGGAGTATTCTGTAGGGTTCCAGAGGGGCTCGTAGGGTTCTGTCGAAATCTGTAGGGTTCCCTAGGGGCCCGTGGAGTCCCGTAGATTTCCGTAGGGGTCTGTAGGGTTGTGTAAGTGGCCGCAGGGGTTGGTAGGAGCTTGTAGGGTTCCATAAGTTTCCAGAGGGTTGTGTAGGGTTCCGTAGGGGCCGGTGGTGTTCCCTAGGGGCCTGTAGAGTCTCGTACAGTTCCGTAGGGTCCTGTAGGTTTCCATAAGCGCCCGCAGAGGTCTGAAGGGGCCCGTACTGTTCCGTAAGGATCCATAGGGCTCCGTAGAGCTTCGTAGGTTCCCTAGAGGCCTGTAGAGTACCGCAGGAGCCAGTAGTGCTCTGTAGGGGCCCGTAGGGTTCCTTCCATAGGGGCTGGCAGTGTTTCGTAGGGGACTGTAGGGTTGAGTAAGTGCCCGCAGGAGTCTGTAGGAATCCGTGGGATTCTGTAAGGTTCTGGAGGGTTCTGCAGGGTTCCGTAGGGGCCCGTAGAGTTCCGTAGTGGCTGGTAAAGTTCCCTAGGGCCCTGTGGGGTTCTGTATGGACCTGTAGGGTTCCGTAGGGGCCTGCAGGGTTCTGTAAGTGTCCGCAGGTGTCTGTAGGGTTCCGTAGGGGTCTGTAGGGTTCCGTAGGCACCTGCAGTGTTCTGTAGGAGCCCATAGGGTTTTAGTGAGGTTCCGTTGTGTTGCTAAGGGTCTTGTAGAGTGCTGTCGGGTCCTGGAGTATTCTGTAGGGTTCCAGAGGGGCTCGTAGGGTTCCGTCGAAATCTGTAGGGTTCCCTAGGGGCCCGTGGAGTCCCGTAGATTTCCGTAGGGGTCTGTAGGGTTGTGTAAGTGGCCGCAGGGGTTGGTAGGAGCTTGTAGGGTTCCATAAGTTTCCAGAGGGTTGTGTAGGGTTCCGTAGGGGCCGGTGGTGTTCCCTAGGGGCCTGTAGAGTCTCGTACAGTTCCGTAGGGTCCTGTAGGTTTCCATAAGCGCCCGCAGAGGTCTGAAGGGACCCGTACTGTTCCGTAAGGATCCATAGGGCTCCGTAGAGCTTCGTAGGTTCCCTAGAGGCCTGTAGAGTACCGCAGGAGCCAGTAGTGTTCTGTAGGGGCCCGTAGGGTTCCTTCCATAGGGGCTGGCAGTGTTTCGTAGGGGACTGTAGGGTTGAGTAAGTGCCCGCAGGAGTCTGTAGGAATCCGTGGGATTCTGTAAGGTTCTGGAGGGTTCTGCAGGGTTCCGTAGGGGCCCGTAGAGTTCCGTAGTGGCTGGTAAAGTTCCGTAGGGCCCTGTGGGGTTCTGTATGGACCTGTAGGGTTCCGTAGGGGCCTGCAGGGTTCTGTAAGTGTCCGCAGGTGTCTGTAGGGTTCCGTAGGGGTCTGTAGGGTTCCGTAGGCACCTGCAGTGTTCTGACGGAGCCCATAGGGTTTTAGTGAGGTTCCGTTGTGTTGCTAAGGGTCTTGTAGAGTGCTGTCGGGTCCTGGAGTATTCTGTAGGGTTCCAGAGGGGCTCGTAGGGTTCTGTCGAAATCTGTAGGGTTCCCTAGGGGCCCGTGGAGTCCCGTAGATTTCCGTAGGGGTCTGTAGGGTTGTGTAAGTGGCCGCAGGGGTTGGTAGGAGCTTGTAGGGTTCCATAAGTTTCCAGAGGGTTGTGTAGGGTTCCGTAGGGGCCGGTGGTGTTCCCTAGGGGCCTGTAGAGTCTCGTACAGTTCCGTAGGGTCCTGTAGGTTTCCATAAGCGCCCGCAGAGGTCTGAAGGGGCCCGTACTGTTCCGTAAGGATCCATAGGGCTCTGTAGAGCTTCGTAGGTTCCCTAGAGGCCTGTAGAGTACCGCAGGAGCCAGTAGTGTTCTGTAGGGGCCCGTAGGGTTCCTTCCATAGGGGCTGGCAGTGTTCCGTAGGGTCCTCTAGGGTTGAGTAAGTGCCCGCAGGAGTCTGTAGGAATCCGTGGGATTCTGTAAGGTTCTGGAGGGTTCTGCAGGGTTCCGTAGGGGCCCGTAGAGTTCCGTAGTGGCTGGTAAAGTTCCGTAGGGCCCTGTGGGGTTCTGTATGGACCTGTAGGGTTCCGTAGGGGCCTGCAGGGTTCTGTAAGTGTCCGCAGGTGTCTGTAGGGTTCCGTAGGGGTCTGTAGGGTTCCGTAGGCACCTGCAGTGTTCTGTAGGAGCCCATAGGGTTTTAGTGAGGTTCCGTTGTGTTGCTAAGGGTCTTGTAGAGTGCTGTCGGGTCCTGGAGTATTCTGTAGGGTTCCAGAGGGGCTCGTAGGGTTCCGTCGAAATCTGTAGGGTTCCCTAGGGGCCCGTGGAGTCCCGTAGATTTCCGTAGGGGCCTGTAGGGTTGTGTAAGTGGCCGCAGGGGTTGGTAGGAGCTTGTAGGGTTCCATAAGTTTCCAGAGGGTTGTGTAGGGTTCCGTAGGGGCCGGTGGTGTTCCCTAGGGGCCTGTAGAGTCTCGTACAGTTCCGTAGGGTCCTGTAGGTTTCCATAAGCGCCCGCAGAGGTCTGAAGGGGCCCGTACTGTTCCGTAAGGATCCATAGGGCTCCGTAGAGCTTCGTAGGTTCCCTAGAGGCCTGTAGAGTACCGCAGGAGCCAGTAGTGTTCTGTAGGGGCCCGTAGGGTTCCTTCCATAGGGGCTGGCAGTGTTCCGTAGGGTCCTCTAGGGTTGAGTAAGTGCCCGCAGGAGTCTGTAGGAATCCGTGGGATTCTGTAAGGTTCTGGAGGGTTCTGCAGGGTTCCGTAGGGGCCCGTAGAGTTCCGTAGTGGCTGGTAAAGTTCCCTAGGGCCCTGTGGGGTTCTGTATGGACCTGTAGGGTTCCGTAGGGGCCTGCAGGGTTCTGTAAGTGTCCGCAGGTGTCTGTAGGGTTCCGTAGGGGTCTGTAGGGTTCCGTAGGCACCTGCAGTGTTCTGTAGGAGCCCATAGGGTTTTAGTGAGGTTCCGTTGTGTTGCTAAGGGTCTTGTAGAGTGCTGTCGGGTCCTGGAGTATTCTGTAGGGTTCCAGAGGGGCTCGTAGGGTTCCGTCGAAATCTGTAGGGTTCCCTAGGGGCCCGTAGAGTCCCGTAGATTTCCGTAGGGGCCTGTAGGGCTGTGTAAGTGGCCGCAGGGGTTGGTAGGAGCTTGTAGGGTTCCATAAGTTTCCAGAGGGTTGTGTAGGGTTCCGTAGGGGCCTGTGGTGTTCCCTAGGGGCCTGTAGAGTCTCGTACAGTTCCGTAGGGTCCTGTAGGTTTCCATAAGTGGCGCAGAGGTCTGAAGGGGCCCGTACTGTTGCGTAAGGATCCATAGGGCTCCGTAGAGCTTCGTAGGTTCCCTAGAGGCCTGTAGAGTACCGCAGGAGCCAGTAGTGCTCTGTAGGGGCCCGTAGGGTTCCTTCCATAGGGGCTGGCAGTGTTTCGTAGGGGACTGTAGGGTTGAGTAAGTGCCCGCAGGAGTCTGTAGGAATCCGTGGGATTCTGTAAGGTTCTGGAGGGTTCTGCAGGGTTCCGTAGGGGCCCGTAGAGTTCCGTAGTGGCTGGTAAAGTTCCGTAGGGCCCTGTGGGGTTCTGTATGGACCTGTAGGGTTCCGTAGGGGCCTGCAGGGTTCTGTAAGTGTCCGCAGGTGTCTGTAGGGTTCCGTAGGGGTCTGTAGGGTTCCGTAGGCACCTGCAGTGTTCTGTAGGAGCCCATAGGGTTTTAGTGAGGTTCCGTTGTGTTGCTAAGGGTCTTGTAGAGTGCTGTCGGGTCCTGCAGTATTCTGTAGGGTTCCAGAGGGGCTCGTAGGGTTCCGTCGAAATCTGTAGGGTTCCCTAGGGGCCCGTGGAGTCCCGTAGATTTCCGTAGGGGCCTGTAGGGTTGTGTAAGTGGCCGCAGGGGTTGGTAGGAGCTTGTAGGGTTCCATAAGTTTCCAGAGGGTTGTGTAGGGTTCCGTAGGGGCCTGTGGTGTTCCCTAGGGGCCTGTAGAGTCTCGTACAGTTCCGTAGGGTCCTGTAGGTTTCCATAAGCGCCCGCAGAGGTCTGAAGGGGCCCGTACTGTTCCGTAAGGATCCATAGGGCTCCGTAGAGCTTCGTAGGTTCCCTAGAGGCCTGTAGAGTACCGCAGGAGCCAGTAGTGTTCTGTAGGGGCCCGTAGGGTTCCTTCCATAGGGGCTGGCAGTGTTCCGTAGGGGCCTCTAGGGTTGAGTAAGTGCCCGCAGGAGTCTGTAGGAATCCGTGGGATTCTGTAAGGTTCTGGAGGGTTCTGCAGTGTTCCGTAGGGGCCCGTAGAGTTCCGTAGTGGCTGGTAAAGTTCTGTAGGGCCCTGTGGGGTTCTGTATGGACCTGTAGGGTTCCGTAGGGGCCTGCAGGGTTCTGTAAGTGTCCGCAGGTGTCTGTAGGGTTCCGTAGGGGTCTGTAGGGTTCCGTAGGCACCTGCAGTGTTCTGTAGGAGCCCATAGGGTTTTAGTGAGGTTCCGTTGTGTTGCTAAGGGTCTTGTAGAGTGCTGTCGGGTCCTGGAGTATTCTGTAGGGTTCCAGAGGGGCTCGTAGGGTTCCGTCGAAATCTGTAGGCTTCCCTAGGGGCCCGTAGAGTCCCGTAGATTTCCGTAGGGGTCTGTAGGGTTGTGTAAGTGGCCGCAGGGGTTGGTAGGAGCTTGTAGGGTTCCATAAGTTTCCAGAGGGTTGTGTAGGGTTCCGTAGGGGCCGGTGGTGTTCCCTAGGGGCCTGTAGAGTCTCGTACAGTTCCGTAGGGTCCTGTAGGTTTCCATAAGCGCCCGCAGAGGTCTGAAGGGGCCCGTACTGTTCCGTAAGGATCCATAGGGCTCCGTAGAGCTTCGTAGGTTCCCTAGAGGCCTGTAGAGTACCGCAGGAGCCAGTAGTGCTCTGTAGGGGCCCGTAGGGTTCCTTCCATAGGGGCTGGCAGTGTTTCGTAGGGGACTGTAGGGTTGAGTAAGTGCCCGCAGGAGTCTGTAGGAATCCGTGGGATTCTGTAAGGTTCTGGAGGGTTCTGCAGGGTTCCGTAGGGGCCCGTAGAGTTCCGTAGTGGCTGGTAAAGTTCCGTAGGGCCCTGTGGGGTTCTGTATGGACCTGTAGGGTTCCGTAGGGGCCTGCAGGGTTCTGTAAGTGTCCGCAGGTGTCTGTAGGGTTCCGTAGGCACCTGCAGTGTTCTGTAGGAGCCCATAGGGTTTTAGTGAGGTTCCGTTGTGTTGCTAAGGGTCTTGTAGAGTGCTGTCGGGTCCTGGAGTATTCTGTAGGGTTCCAGAGGGGCTCGTAGGGTTCCGTCGAAATCTGTAGGGTTCCCTAGGGGCCCGTGGAGTCCCGTAGATTTCCGTAGGGGTCTGTAGGGTTGTGTAAGTGGCCGCAGGGGTTGGTAGGAGCTTGTAGGGTTCCATAAGTTTCCAGAGGGTTGTGTAGGGTTCCGTAGGGGCCGGTGGTGTTCCCTAGGGGCCTGTAGAGTCTCGTACAGTTCCGTAGGGTCCTGTAGGTTTCCATAAGCGCCCGCAGAGGTCTGAAGGGACCCGTACTGTTCCGTAAGGATCCATAGGGCTCCGTAGAGCTTCGTAGGTTCCCTAGAGGCCTGTAGAGTACCGCAGGAGCCAGTAGTGTTCTGTAGGGGCCCGTAGGGTTCCTTCCATAGGGGCTGGCAGTGTTTCGTAGGGGACTGTAGGGTTGAGTAAGTGCCCGCAGGAGTCTGTAGGAATCCGTGGGATTCTGTAAGGTTCTGGAGGGTTCTGCAGGGTTCCGTAGGGGCCCGTAGAGTTCCGTAGTGGCTGGTAAAGTTCCGTAGGGCCCTGTGGGGTTCTGTATGGACCTGTAGGGTTCCGTAGGGGCCTGCAGGGTTCTGTAAGTGTCCGCAGGTGTCTGTAGGGTTCCGTAGGGGTCTGTAGGGTTCCGTAGGCACCTGCAGTGTTCTGACGGAGCCCATAGGGTTTTAGTGAGGTTCCGTTGTGTTGCTAAGGGTCTTGTAGAGTGCTGTCGGGTCCTGGAGTATTCTGTAGGGTTCCAGAGGGGCTCGTAGGGTTCCGTCGAAATCTGTAGGCTTCCCTAGGGGCCCGTAGAGTCCCGTAGATTTCCGTAGGGGCCTGTAGGGTTGTGTAAGTGGCCGCAGGGGTTGGTAGGAGCTTGTAGGGTTCCATAAGTTTCCAGAGGGTTGTGTAGGGTTCCGTAGGGGCCGGTGGTGTTCCCTAGGGGCCTCTAGAGTCTCGTACAGTTCCGTAGGGTCCTGTAGGTTTCCATAAGTGGCGCAGAGGTCTGAAGGGGCCCGTACTGTTGCGTAAGGATCCATAGGGCTCCGTAGAGCTTCGTAGGTTCCCTAGAGGCCTGTAGAGTACCGCAGGAGCCAGTAGTGCTCTGTAGGGGCCCGTAGGGTTCCTTCCATAGGGGCTGGCAGTGTTTCGTAGGGGACTGTAGGGTTGAGTAAGTGCCCGCAGGAGTCTGTAGGAATCCGTGGGATTCTGTAAGGTTCTGGAGGGTTCTGCAGGGTTCCGTAGGGGCCCGTAGAGTTCCGTAGTGGCTGGTAAAGTTCCGTAGGGCCCTGTGGGGTTCTGTATGGACCTGTAGGGTTCCGTAGGGGCCTGCAGGGTTCTGTAAGTGTCCGCAGGTGTCTGTAGGGTTCCGTAGGGGTCTGTAGGGTTCCGTAGGCACCTGCAGTGTTCTGTAGGAGCCCATAGGGTTTTAGTGAGGTTCCGTTGTGTTGCTAAGGGTCTTGTAGAGTGCTGTCGGGTCCTGGAGTATTCTGTAGGGTTCCAGAGGGGCTCGTAGGGTTCCGTCGAAATCTGTAGGCTTCCCTAGGGGCCCGTAGAGTCCCGTAGATTTCCGTAGGGGTCTGTAGGGTTGTGTAAGTGGCCGCAGGGGTTGGTAGGAGCTTGTAGGGTTCCATAAGTTTCCAGAGGGTTGTGTAGGGTTCCGTAGGGGCCGGTGGTGTTCCCTAGGGGCCTGTAGAGTCTCGTACAGTTCCGTAGGGTCCTGTAGGTTTCCATAAGCGCCCGCAGAGGTCTGAAGGGGCCCGTACTGTTCCGTAAGGATCCATAGGGCTCCGTAGAGCTTCGTAGGTTCCCTAGAGGCCTGTAGAGTACCGCAGGAGCCAGTAGTGCTCTGTAGGGGCCCGTAGGGTTCCTTCCATAGGGGCTGGCAGTGTTTCGTAGGGGACTGTAGGGTTGAGTAAGTGCCCGCAGGAGTCTGTAGGAATCCGTGGGATTCTGTAAGGTTCTGGAGGGTTCTGCAGGGTTCCGTAGGGGCCCGTAGAGTTCCGTAGTGGCTGGTAAAGTTCCGTAGGGCCCTGTGGGGTTCTGTATGGACCTGTAGGGTTCCGTAGGGGCCTGCAGGGTTCTGTAAGTGTCCGCAGGTGTCTGTAGGGTTCCGTAGGCACCTGCAGTGTTCTGTAGGAGCCCATAGGGTTTTAGTGAGGTTCCGTTGTGTTGCTAAGGGTCTTGTAGAGTGCTGTCGGGTCCTGGAGTATTCTGTAGGGTTCCAGAGGGGCTCGTAGGGTTCCGTCGAAATCTGTAGGGTTCCCTAGGGGCCCGTGGAGTCCCGTAGATTTCCGTAGGGGTCTGTAGGGTTGTGTAAGTGGCCGCAGGGGTTGGTAGGAGCTTGTAGGGTTCCATAAGTTTCCAGAGGGTTGTGTAGGGTTCCGTAGGGGCCGGTGGTGTTCCCTAGGGGCCTGTAGAGTCTCGTACAGTTCCGTAGGGTCCTGTAGGTTTCCATAAGCGCCCGCAGAGGTCTGAAGGGACCCGTACTGTTCCGTAAGGATCCATAGGGCTCCGTAGAGCTTCGTAGGTTCCCTAGAGGCCTGTAGAGTACCGCAGGAGCCAGTAGTGCTCTGTAGGGGCCCGTAGGGTTCCTTCCATAGGGGCTGGCAGTGTTTCGTAGGGGACTGTAGGGTTGAGTAAGTGCCCGCAGGAGTCTGTAGGAATCCGTGGGATTCTGTAAGGTTCTGGAGGGTTCTGCAGGGTTCCGTAGGGGCCCGTAGAGTTCCGTAGTGGCTGGTAAAGTTCCGTAGGGCCCTGTGGGGTTCTGTATGGACCTGTAGGGTTCCGTAGGGGCCTGCAGGGTTCTGTAAGTGTCCGCAGGTGTCTGTAGGGTTCCGTAGGCACCTGCAGTGTTCTGTAGGAGCCCATAGGGTTTTAGTGAGGTTCCGTTGTGTTGCTAAGGGTCTTGTAGAGTGCTGTCGGGTCCTGGAGTATTCTGTAGGGTTCCAGAGGGGCTCGTAGGGTTCCGTCGAAATCTGTAGGGTTCCCTAGGGGCCCGTGGAGTCCCGTAGATTTCCGTAGGGGTCTGTAGGGTTGTGTAAGTGGCCGCAGGGGTTGGTAGGAGCTTGTAGGGTTCCATAAGTTTCCAGAGGGTTGTGTAGGGTTCCGTAGGGGCCGGTGGTGTTCCCTAGGGGCCTGTAGAGTCTCGTACAGTTCCGTAGGGTCCTGTAGGTTTCCATAAGCGCCCGCAGAGGTCTGAAGGGACCCGTACTGTTCCGTAAGGATCCATAGGGCTCCGTAGAGCTTCGTAGGTTCCCTAGAGGCCTGTAGAGTACCGCAGGAGCCAGTAGTGTTCTGTAGGGGCCCGTAGGGTTCCTTCCATAGGGGCTGGCAGTGTTTCGTAGGGGACTGTAGGGTTGAGTAAGTGCCCGCAGGAGTCTGTAGGAATCCGTGGGATTCTGTAAGGTTCTGGAGGGTTCTGCAGGGTTCCGTAGGGGCCCGTAGAGTTCCGTAGTGGCTGGTAAAGTTCCGTAGGGCCCTGTGGGGTTCTGTATGGACCTGTAGGGTTCCGTAGGGGCCTGCAGGGTTCTGTAAGTGTCCGCAGGTGTCTGTAGGGTTCCGTAGGGGTCTGTAGGGTTCCGTAGGCACCTGCAGTGTTCTGTAGGAGCCCATAGGGTTTTAGTGAGGTTCCGTTGTGTTGCTAAGGGTCTTGTAGAGTGCTGTCGGGTCCTGGAGTATTCTGTAGGGTTCCAGAGGGGCTCGTAGGGTTCCGTCGAAATCTGTAGGCTTCCCTAGGGGCCCGTAGAGTCCCGTAGATTTCCGTAGGGGCCTGTAGGGTTGTGTAAGTGGCCGCAGGGGTTGGTAGGAGCTTGTAGGGTTCCATAAGTTTCCAGAGGGTTGTGTAGGGTTCCGTAGGGGCCGGTGGTGTTCCCTAGGGGCCTCTAGAGTCTCGTACAGTTCCGTAGGGTCCTGTAGGTTTCCATAAGTGGCGCAGAGGTCTGAAGGGGCCCGTACTGTTGCGTAAGGATCCATAGGGCTCCGTAGAGCTTCGTAGGTTCCCTAGAGGCCTGTAGAGTACCGCAGGAGCCAGTAGTGCTCTGTAGGGGCCCGTAGGGTTCCTTCCATAGGGGCTGGCAGTGTTTCGTAGGGGACTGTAGGGTTGAGTAAGTGCCCGCAGGAGTCTGTAGGAATCCGTGGGATTCTGTAAGGTTCTGGAGGGTTCTGCAGGGTTCCGTAGGGGCCCGTAGAGTTCCGTAGTGGCTGGTAAAGTTCCGTAGGGCCCTGTGGGGTTCTGTATGGACCTGTAGGGTTCCGTAGGGGCCTGCAGGGTTCTGTAAGTGTCCGCAGGTGTCTGTAGGGTTCCGTAGGGGTCTGTAGGGTTCCGTAGGCACCTGCAGTGTTCTGTAGGAGCCCATAGGGTTTTAGTGAGGTTCCGTTGTGTTGCTAAGGGTCTTGTAGAGTGCTGTCGGGTCCTGCAGTATTCTGTAGGGTTCCAGAGGGGCTCGTAGGGTTCCGTCGAAATCTGTAGGCTTCCCTAGGGGCCCGTAGAGTCCCGTAGATTTCCGTAGGGGTCTGTAGGGTTGTGTAAGTGGCCGCAGGGGTTGGTAGGAGCTTGTAGGGTTCCATAAGTTTCCAGAGGGTTGTGTAGGGTTCCGTAGGGGCCGGTGGTGTTCCCTAGGGGCCTGTAGAGTCTCGTACAGTTCCGTAGGGTCCTGTAGGTTTCCATAAGCGCCCGCAGAGGTCTGAAGGGGCCCGTACTGTTCCGTAAGGATCCATAGGGCTCCGTAGAGCTTCGTAGGTTCCCTAGAGGCCTGTAGAGTACCGCAGGAGCCAGTAGTGCTCTGTAGGGGCCCGTAGGGTTCCTTCCATAGGGGCTGGCAGTGTTTCGTAGGGGACTGTAGGGTTGAGTAAGTGCCCGCAGGAGTCTGTAGGAATCCGTGGGATTCTGTAAGGTTCTGGAGGGTTCTGCAGGGTTCCGTAGGGGCCCGTAGAGTTCCGTAGTGGCTGGTAAAGTTCCGTAGGGCCCTGTGGGGTTCTGTATGGACCTGTAGGGTTCCGTAGGGGCCTGCAGGGTTCTGTAAGTGTCCGCAGGTGTCTGTAGGGTTCCGTAGGCACCTGCAGTGTTCTGTAGGAGCCCATAGGGTTTTAGTGAGGTTCCGTTGTGTTGCTAAGGGTCTTGTAGAGTGCTGTCGGGTCCTGGAGTATTCTGTAGGGTTCCAGAGGGGCTCGTAGGGTTCCGTCGAAATCTGTAGGGTTCCCTAGGGGCCCGTGGAGTCCCGTAGATTTCCGTAGGGGTCTGTAGGGTTGTGTAAGTGGCCGCAGGGGTTGGTAGGAGCTTGTAGGGTTCCATAAGTTTCCAGAGGGTTGTGTAGGGTTCCGTAGGGGCCGGTGGTGTTCCCTAGGGGCCCTGTAGAGTCTCGTACAGTTCCGTAGGGTCCTGTAGGTTTCCATAAGCGCCCGCAGAGGTCTGAAGGGACCCGTACTGTTCCGTAAGGATCCATA
>NW_027415090.1:0-19287 GCF_964106895.1 Numenius arquata
CCTCACCTTAGTGCCCCCCCCCGCCGCAGCCGCAGCGCCCCCTGGCGGCTCCTCCGCTCCCTCCGCGCCTCCCCCCACCGCCTGCAGCAGCTGCCACCGGATGTGACGTCACCTCCGCCCCTCCCCCACCCCCCACCCCCCCCCCTCCCCCACCCGACCCCCCCCCCGCCCCTTCACCCCTCCCCCCTCCCCAACACCCCTCCCCCAACCCCCCCCCCGAGGACCCTCTGCCCCCCCCCCCCCCAAATCCTGGGACCCCTCTGCCCCTCCCCCCACCCCCATTGACCCCCCCCTCTGCCCCTCCCCCCATCCCCTCTGCCCCTCCCCCACCCCCATTGACCCCCCCTCTGCCCCTCCCCCCATCCCCTCTGCCCCTCCCCCCACCCCCATTGACCCCCCCCTCTGCCCCTCCCCCCATCCCCTCTGCCCCTCCCCCAACGACCCCCTCTGCCCCTCCCCCACCCCGTCGCCCCTCCCCCACCCCCAATATCCTGGGGACCCCCCCCCTGCTCCTCCCCCCAACCCCCTTGACCCCCTTTGCCCCTCCCCCCTCTGCCCCTCCCCCCACCCCCATTGAGCCCCCCTCTGCCCCTCCCCCCACCCCCGGATCCCCTCTGCCCCTCCCCCAACGACCCCTCTGCCCCTCCCCCACCCCCCTTCGGCCCCCTCCCCCCACCCCACGCTGAGACCCCCCCCCACCCCTCCCCCCACCCCCTTGACTCCTCCCCCCCCAGGACCCCCTCCCCCAACGACCCCTTGCCCCTCCCCCACCCCCCTCTGCCCCTCCTCCCCACCCCTGGGTCCCCCTCTGGGGGGGGAGGGGGGAGGGGAGGCCGCTGGGACCCCCCTTTTTTTTTGGGGGGGGGGGGGAGGGGGGGGTCTCACCCGCTCCCGACGCCCCTCGGCCTCACGCAGCTTCTCCCGCAGCTCCTGCAGCTGCAGGGGGGGCACCCATGGGAGACACCCCCCCCCCCAGCACCCATGGGACCCCCCCCAGCCCCCCAAATCCCCACCACCACCCATGGGACCCCCCCAGCACCCATAAACCCCCCCCCGCACCCATGGGACCCCCCCCTGCACCCATGGGACCCCCCCCCAATCCCCCCCCCCAGCACCCATAAACCCCCCCAGCCCCCCCAATTCCCCCCCCCCAGCACCCATGGGACCCCCCCAGCACCCATAACCCCCCCCCGCACCTATGGACCCCCCCCAGCACCCCAAATCCACCCCCCCCAGCACCCATAACCCCCCCCTGCACCCATGGGACCCCCCCCAGCACCCACATCCCCCCCCCAGCCCCCCCAATTCCCCCCCCCCAGCACCCATGGGACCCCCCCAGCCCCCCCAACCCCCCCCCCACACCCATGGGACCCCTCCCCTCCCCCTTTACCCCCCCCCAGCACCCATGGGACCCCCCCCAGCCCCCCCAATCCCCCCCCCCCGCACCCATGGGACCCCTCCCCTCCCCCTTTACCCCCCCCCCAGCACCCCAAATACCCCCCCAGCACCCATATCTCCCCCCAGACCCCCCCCCCCCGAACCCCAAAATCCCCCCCCCCAAGCACCCACGGGACCCCCCCCCCCCTTACCTGCCTCCTCCTCGCCCCCAGGGCCGCCCCCAGACGCGCCCCCAGGCCCCTCCCCCGGCGCAGGGAGGGGAGGGCGGGGCTCAGGGCCCCCCCCAGGGTCCCCAGGGCCCCCCCGTACCCCGACTTCAGCCCCCGCCAGCGGCCCCGCGCCTGCGCCCCCGCCGCGCCTGCATATGGGGGGGCGGGGCCTGGGGTCAGCGCGGCCCCGCCCCCAGCCCCTAAACCACGCCCCCTCCGTCCCCGCCCCGCCCAATCACACCCTCTAGCCGCCCCAGCCCCGCCCCCGCCGCCTCCAAGCCACGCCCCCGAGCCTCCCACTAGACACGCCCCCGAGGCGCCCCAAGCCACGCCCCCGAGCCGCCCCAAGCCACGCCCCCGAGCCTCCCACTAGGCACGCCCCCGCCACCCCAAGCCACGCCCCCGAGGCGCCCCAAGCCACGCCCCCGAGCCGCCCCAAGCCACGCCCCCGAGCCTCCCACTAGACACGCCCCCGCCGCCCCAAGCCACGCCCCCGAGCCGCCCCAAGCCACGCCCCCAAGCCTCCCACTAGACACGCCCCTGCCGCCCCAAACCACGCCCCCGAGCGTCCCACTAGACACGCCCCCGCCGCCCCAAACCACGCCCCCGAGCCGCCCCAAGCCACGCCCCCGAGCCTCCCACTAGACACGCCCCCGCCGCCCCAAGCCACGCCCCCAAGCCGCCCCAAGCCACGCCCCCGAGCCTCCCACTAGACACGCCCCCGAGCCTCCCACTAGACACGCCCCCGCCACCCCAAGCCACGCCCCCAGCCCCGTCCCCACCCAACCACCTGCCCCCGGCCACGCCCCCTCCAAACCACGCCCCCTCCCTTAGCCACGCCCACCCACCCCACCCCAAAGGGACCCAGGGGTTTGGGGGGGGGGGGCAGAACTGGGGGGATCCAGGGGTTCGGGGGGGATTTGGGGGGGTCCCAGGCATCTGGGGGGGGTTTAGGGGGGGACGCAAGGTTTTGGGGGGGTAGAATTGGGGGGACCCAGGGGTCTGGGGGGGGCAGAATGGGAGGGACCCAGGGTCTTGGGGGGGGCAAAACTGGGGGGGACACAGGGTTTTGGGGGGGGGGACCCAGGGGTTTAGGGGGGGTTTAGGGGGGACCCAAGCATCTGGGGGGGGGTTAAGGGGGGACCCAGGGTTTTGGGGGGGACCCAGGGGTCTGGGGGGGGGCAAAATTGGGGGCACCCAGGGTTTTGGGGGGGACCCAGGGGTTCAGGGGGGATTTGGGGGGGACCCAGGCATCTGGGGGGGGGGTTAAGGGGGGACCCAGGGTTTTGGGGGGGACCCAGGGGCCTGGGGGGGGCAAAATTGGGGGGACCCAGGGTTGGGGGGGGACCCAGGGTTTTTTGGGGGGGGGAATAGGGGGGACCCAGGAGTTCAGGGGGGATTTGGGGGGGACCCAGGGGTTGGGGGGGGACCCAAGGGTCTGGGGGGGGGGGGGAAATTGGGGGGACCCAGGGTTTTGGGGGGACCCGGGCGTTTTGGGGGGGGGTCTCTCACCAAGGTCGGGGGGGTCCGGGGGGGGCCCCGGGTTCTGGATGAGCCCCAGGAGGCGGCGCAGGACCCGCAGCTGGGTCAGGAGCAGCTTCTGCTTCCGGCGGGTGTCCTGGGGGGGCGGGGGGGGCACTTGTGGGGCAGAGGAGGACTTGGGGGGCACGAGGGGGGGCGGGGGGGGCAAGTTTGAGGGGTCGGTGGGGCAGATATGGGGGGCGGGGAGGCAAAAATGGGGGGCAAAGGGGGGGGTTGGGAGGGGAATGTGTGGGTCAGAGAGAGGGAGGTGTCCTGGGGGGGGCACTTGTGGGGCAGAGGAGGACTTGGGGGGCACAAGGAGGGCGGGGGGGGCAAGTCTGAGGGGTCAGTGGGGCAGATATGGGGGGCGGGGAGGCAAAAATGGGGGGTCAAGGGGAGGGTTGGGGGGCAAATGGGGGGGTGGGGGCAGTTGTGGGGCACCATGGGGCAGTTGTGGGGCAACTGTGGGTGCTGTGGGGCAGTTATGGGGGGTTCTGTGGGGCAATTACGGGGCAGGTGTGGGTGCTGTGGGGCAGATATGGATACTGTGGGGCACTTATAGGGCAGGTGTGGGGCAAATATGGCTGCTCTGGGGCAGTTGTAGGGCAGATATGGGTGCTGTGGGGCAGTTGTGGGGCAGTTATGGGGCAGATATATGTTCTGTGGGGCAGTTACGGGGCAGCCATGGCAGCTGTGGGGCAGTTACAGGGCAACTGTGAGACAGTTATGGGGCAGATACAGGTTCTGTGGGGCAGCCATGGGTGCTGTGGGGCAGTTATGGGGCAGCTGTGGGTGCTGTGGGGCAGCCATGGGTGCTGTGGGGCAGATACGGGTGCTGTGGGGCAGCCATGGGTGCTGTGGGGCAGTTATGGGGCAGCTGTGGGTGCTGTGGGGCAGCCATGGGTGCTGTGGGGCAGTTATGGGGCAGCTGTGGGTGCTGTGGGGCAGTTATGGGGCAGCCATGGGAGCTGTGGGGCAGTTATGGGGCAACTGTGGGTGCTGTGGGGCAGATACGGGTGCTGTGGGGCAGTTATGGGGCAGATATAGGTTCTGTGGGGCAGCCATGGGTGCTGTGGGGCAGTTATGGGGCAGATATAGGTTCTGTGGGGCAGCCATGGGTGCTGTGGGGCAGTTATGGGTGCTGTGGGGCAGTTATGGGGCAGCTGTGGGTGCTGTGGGGCAGCCATGGGTGCTGTGGGGCAGTTATGGGGCAGCTGTGGGTGCTGTGGGGCAGTTATGGGGCAGCTGTGGGGCAGTTATGGGGCAGTTGTGGGTGCTGTGGGGCAGCCATGGGTGCTGTGGGGCAGTTATGGGGCAGCTGTGGGTGCTGTGGGGCAGCCATGGGTGCTGTGGGGCAGTTATGGGGCAGCTGTGGGTGCTGTGGGGCAGCCATGGGTGCTGTGGGGCAGTTATGGGGCAGCTGTGGGTGCTGTGGGGCAGTTATGGGGCAGCTGTGGGGCAGTTATGGGGCAGCTGTGGGTGCTGTGGGGCAGCCATGGGTGCTGTGGGGCAGTTATGGGGCAGGTGTGGGTGCTGTGGGGCAGCCATGGGTGCTGTGGGGCAGTTATGGGACAGCTGTGGGGCAGTTATGGGGCAGGTGTGGGTGCTGTGGGGCAGTTATGGGGCAGCTGTGAGTGCTGTGGGGCAGCCATGGGTGCTGTGGGGCAGTTATGGGGCAGACACGGGTGCTGTGGGGCAGCCGTGGGGCAGCCGTGGGTCTCACCACCAGATGCTCCACCAGGACCCGGGCCGGGACGTCCCCATCCTCCTCCTCCAAGGCCACGGCGGCCTCCAGTGCCACCAGCACCCTGGGGACACGCCAGGGACACGCGTGGGGACACGTGTGGGGACCCAGGGACACGCGTGGGGACACATGTGGGGACCCAGGGACACGCGTGGGGACATGGGGACGTGCCAGGGAGACGCGTAGGGACATGGGGACATGTGTGGGGACCCAGGGACACGCCAAGGACACGTGTGGGAACATGGGAACACATGTGAGGACCCAGGGACACGTCAGGGACACGCGTGGGGACATGGGGACACGTGTGGGGACAGACCAGGGAGACGTGTGGATCCAGGGACACGCATGAGGACATCAGGACACACGTGGAGACCCAGGGACACGCCAGGGACACGCGTGGGGACATGTGTGAGGACCCAGGGACACGCCAGGGACATGCGTGGGGACATGGGGACACGTGTGGGGACAGGCCAGGGACACGTGTGGGGACCCAGAGACACGCATGGGGACATGAGGACACACGTGGAGACCCAGGGACACGCCAGGGACATGTGTGGGGACACAGGGACACACATGGGGACATGGGGACAAGTGTGGGGACACGTGTGAGGACACGTATGGGGACCCAGGGACACCCCAGGGACACGTGTGGGGATATGGGAACACGCGTGGGGACACGTGTGGGGACCTAGGGACATGCCAGGGACATGCGTGGGGACATGGAGACACGCGTGGGGATCCAGGGACACGCGTGGGGACCGGGGGACACCCTGGAGACACTTGTGGGGACACGGGGACGTGCCAGGGATCACGCGTGGGGACATGGGGACATGCGTGGGGACACAAGGACACCCCAGGGACACGTGTGCGGACGCAAAGACACATCAGGGACACGCGTGGGGACAGATTAGGGACACGTGTGTGGACCCAAGGACATGCTAGGGACACGCGTGGGGACATGGGGACACCCCAAAGACCCCAGGAGACCCCCCCCAGGGACACCCGTGGGGACATGCCAAGGACATGCGTGGGGACATGGGGACACCCCAAAGACCCCCGGGGACCCCGCAGGGACACACATGGGGACATGCCAAGGACACGCGTGTGGACATGGGGACACCCTAAAGACCCCCGGGGAACCCCAGGGATCACGCGTGGGTACATGCTTGGGGACACACGTTGGGACACGTGTGGGGACCCAGGGACACGCGTGGGGACACGCTTGGGGACATGTGTGGGGACACGGAGAGGCCCCGAAGACCCCAGGGGACCCCCCAGGGACACCTGTGGGGACATGGGGACACGCGTGGGGACCCAGGGACACCCCAGAGACATGTGTGGGGACATGGAGACACGCGTGGGGATCCAGGGACACGCGTGGGGCCCGGGGGACACCCTGGAGACGCTTGTGGGGACACAGGGATCCCCTAGGGATCACGCGTGGGGAAATGGGGACACCCTAAAGACACCCGGGGACCCCGCAGGGACACATGTGGGGACACGGGGACACGCGTGGGGACCCAGGGACACGCGTGGGGACATGGGGACACCCTGGGGACACTTATGGGGACACCTCAGAGACCCCCGGGGACCCCTCAGGGACACGTGTGGGGACATGGGGACACGCCAAGGACATGCGTGGGGACATGGGGACACCCTAAAGACCCCCAGGGACCCCCCAGGGACAGACGTGGGGACATGGGGACACGCGTGGGGACCCAGGGACCCCCCAGGGACACGCGTGGGGACATGGGGACACTCCAAGGACATGCGTGGGGACATGGGGACCCCCCAGGGACATATGTGGGGACATGGGGACACACATGGGGACCCCCCAGGGACATATGTGGGGACATGGGAACAGGCGTGGGGACCCAGGGACACCCCAGGGACACGCGTGGGGACATGGGGACACACGTGGGGACATGGGGACACGTCAGAGACCCCTGGGGACACCTCAGGGACACGCGTGGGGACATGGGGACACGCGTGGGGACCCAGGGACCCCCCAGGAACACGCGTGGGGACCCAGGGACCCCCCAGGGACACGCATGGGGACATGGGGACACTCCAAGGACATGCGTGGGGACATGGGGACACACATGGGGACACCTCAGGGACACACGTGGGGACATGGGGACACGCGTGGGGACCCAGGGACCCCCCAGGAACACGCGTGGGGACCCAGGGACCCCCCAGGGACACGCGTGGGGACATGGGGACACACGTGGGGACATGGGGACACCTCAGAGACCCCTGGGGACACCTCAGGGACACGCGTGGGGACATGGGGACACGCGTGGGGACCCAGGGACCCCCCAGGAACACGCGTGGGGACATGGGGACACACGTGGGGACATGGGGACACCTCAGAGACCCCTGGGGACACCTCAGGGACACGCGTGGGGACATGGGGACACGCGTGGGGACCCAGGGACCCCCCAGGAACACGCGTGGGGACCCAGGGACACCCCAGGGACACGCGTGGGGACATGGGGACACACATGGGGACATGGGGACACCTCAGGGACACGCGTGGGGACATGGGGACACGCGTGGGGACCCAGGGACACCCCAGGAACACGCGTGGGGACCCAGGGACCCCCCAGGGACACGCGTGGGGAGATGGGGACACTCCAAGGACATGCGTGGGGACATGGGGACACACATGGGGACCCCCCAGGGACATATGTGGGGACATGGGAACAGGCGTGGGGACCCAGGGACCCCCCAGGAACAC
The DNA here is from genome assembly GCF_964106895.1 of Numenius arquata. Lineage (NCBI taxonomy): Eukaryota > Metazoa > Chordata > Aves > Charadriiformes > Scolopacidae > Numenius > Numenius arquata. Next base: position 7,613 of record NW_027415090.1, read on the forward strand.
GCGTGGGGACCCAGGGACCCCCCAGGGACACGCGTGGGGACATGGGGACACACGTGGGGACATGGGGACACCTCAGAGACCCCTGGGGACACCTCAGGGACACGCGTGGGGACATGGGGACACGCGTGGGGACCCAGGGACCCCCCAGGGACACGCGTGGGGACATGGGGACACTCCAAGGACATGCGTGGGGACATGGGGACCCCCCAGGGACATATGTGGGGACATGGGGACACACATGGGGACCCCCCAGGGACATATGTGGGGACATGGGAACAGGCGTGGGGACCCAGGGACACCCCAGGGACACGCGTGGGGACATGGGGACACACGTGGGGACATGGGGACACGTCAGAGACCCCTGGGGACACCTCAGGGACACGCGTGGGGACATGGGGACACGCGTGGGGACCCAGGGACCCCCCAGGAACACGCGTGGGGACCCAGGGACCCCCCAGGGACACGCATGGGGACATGGGGACACTCCAAGGACATGCGTGGGGACATGGGGACACACATGGGGACACCTCAGGGACACACGTGGGGACATGGGGACACGCGTGGGGACCCAGGGACCCCCCAGGAACACGCGTGGGGACCCAGGGACCCCCCAGGGACACGCGTGGGGACATGGGGACACACATGGGGACATGGGGACACCTCAGAGACCCCTGGGGACACCTCAGGGACACGCGTGGGGACATGGGGACACGCGTGGGGACCCAGGGACCCCCCAGGAACACGCGTGGGGACATGGGGACACACGTGGGGACATGGGGACACCTCAGAGACCCCTGGGGACACCTCAGGGACACGCGTGGGGACATGGGGACACGCGTGGGGACCCAGGGACCCCCCAGGAACACGCGTGGGGACCCAGGGACACCCCAGGGACACGCGTGGGGACATGGGGACACACATGGGGACATGGGGACACCTCAGGGACACGCGTGGGGACATGGGGACACGCGTGGGGACCCAGGGACACCCCAGGAACACGCGTGGGGACCCAGGGACCCCCCAGGGACACGCGTGGGGAGATGGGGACACTCCAAGGACATGCGTGGGGACATGGGGACACACATGGGGACCCCCCAGGGACATATGTGGGGACATGGGAACAGGCGTGGGGACCCAGGGACACCCCAGGGACACGCGTGGGGACATGGGGACACCCTGGGGACACACGTGGGGACATGGGGACACCTCAGAGACCCCTGGGGACACCTCAGGGACACGCGTGGGGACATGGGGACACGCGTGGGGACCCAGGGACCCCCCAGGAACACGCGTGGGGACCCAGGGACCCCCCAGGGACACGCGTGGGGACATGGGGACACTCCAAGGACATGCGTGGGGACATGGGGACACACATGGGGACACCTCAGGGACACACGTGGGGACATGGGGACACGCGTGGGGACCCAGGGACCCCCCAGGGACACGCGTGGGGACCCAGGGACCCCCCAGGAACACGCGTGGGGAACCAGGGACCCCCCAGGGACACGCGTGGGGACATGGGGACACTCCAAGGACATGCGTGGGGACATGGGGACACACATGGGGACCCCCCAGGGACATATGTGGGGACATGGGAACAGGCGTGGGGACCCAGGGACACCCCAGGGACACACGTGGGGACATGGGGACACCTCAGGGACACGCGTGGGGACATGGGGACACGCGTGGGGACCCAGGGACACCCCAGGAACACGCGTGGGGACCCAGGGACACCCCAGGGACACGCGTGGGGACATGGGGACACCTCAGAGACCCCTGGGGACACCTCAGGGACACGCGTGGGGACGTGGGGACACCCCAAAGACCCCAGGAGACCCCCCCCAGCGCCGCCCGTGGGGACACGGGGACGCCCTAAAGACCCCCGGGGACCCCCCAGGGACACCCGTGGGGACATGGGGACAGCCTGGGGACACGCGTGGGGACACAGAGAGGCCCCAAAGACCCCCGGGGTCCCCTCAGGGACACGCGTGGGGACACGGAGCCAGGCCGCAGACCCCCGTGGGGCCCAGGAGACACCCTTAAGGACATCCCCCCCCCCCCCCCCAGGGACACGGGTCCCCTGTAGGGACACGCGTGGGGACACGGGGGACCCCTGTGTCGCCCCCCCCGCTGGGCCCAAGATGGCGGCCGCCCTGAGGGGAGCTCACCCCCGCGCGCGCTCCAGCTGCCCCGCCGCCATCTCTTCCCGCGCTCCGGCCGCGCCCCGCCCACCCAGCCGCCGCCGGCCAATCGCCGCGCGGCACCGCCCCCCCCCCCGGGTCTAAGGCGCGGCCAATCGGCGAGCGAGAAATGGGAAAGGGGCGGGGCGTGTGTGTGTGTTACGGGGTGGTCCCGCCCACCCGTTGCCGTGGAGACGCTGCCTCAGGGCGCCATCTTGGAAGGGGGGGGGCTATGGAGGGCAGACTGGGAGGGACTGGGATATATTGGGAGGGGTCTGTGGGGCACTGGTCTATACTGGGAGGCACTAGGTTATACTGGGATGGGGTCTGGGGGACACTGGGCTATACTGGGAGGGGGATAGAGGGTACTGGGAGGCACTGGGAGGGGGTCTGTGGGCACTGGTCTATACTGGGAGAGGTCTGGGGGGCACTGGGCTATACTGGGAGGGGGGATAGAGGGTACTGGGGGACACTGGTCTATACTGGGATGGGGTCTGGGGGGGCCTGGTCTATACTGGGTTATACTGGGATGGGGTCTGGAGGGCACTGGGCTATACCGGGAGGGGGAGAGGGGGTACTGGGGGGCACTGGTCTATACTGGGAGAGACTGGGATGGGTCTGGAGGGCACTGGGCTATACTGGGAGGGGGAGAGGGGGTACTGGGGGGCACTGGTCTATACTGGGATGGGGTCTGGGGGGCCTGGTCTATACTGGGTTATACTGGGATGGGGTCTGGAGGGCACTGGGCTATACCGGGAGGGGGAGAGGGGGTACTGGGGGGCACTGGTCTATACTGGGAGAGACTGGGATGGGTCTGGAGGGCACTGGGCTATACTGGGAGGGGGAGAGGGGGTACTGGGGGGCACTGGTCTATACTGGGAGAGGGATAGAGGGTACCGGGGGGCACTGGTCTATACTGGGAGGCACTAGGTTATACTGGGATGGGGTCTGGGGGACACTGGTCTATACTGGGAGAGGCATAGAGGGTACTGGGGGGCACTGGTCTATACTGGGAGTGGATCTTGGGGGCACTGGGTTATACTGGTCTATACTGGGAGTGAATCTTGGGGGTACTGGGTTACACTGGCTTATACTGGGAGGGGGTCTGGGAGGTACTGGGTTATACTGGGAGGGGTCTGGGGGGCATTGGTCTATACTGGGAGTGAATCTTGGGGGTACTGGGTTATACTGGGAGGGGTCTGGGGGGCACTGGGCTATACTGGGAAGGTTCTGGGGGGTACTGAGTTATACTGGGTTATACTGGGATGGGGTCTGGGGGACACTGGGCTATACTGGGAGGGGGATAGAGGGTACTGGGGGGCACTGGTCTATACTGGGATGGGGTCTGGGGGACACTGGTCTATACTGGGAGAGGGATAGAGAGTACTGGGGGGCACTGGTCTATACTGGGAGGCACTAGGTTATACTGGGATGGGGTCTGGGGGACACTGGGCTATACTGGGAGAGGGATAGAGGGTACTGGGGGGCACTGGTCTATACTGGGATGGGGTCTGGGGGCTACTGGGCTATACTGGGAGAGGGATAGAGGGTACTGGGGGACACTGGTCTATACTGGGATGGGGTCTGGGGGACACTGGTCTATACTGGGAGAGGGATAGAGGGTACTGGGGGGCACTGGTCTATACTGGGAGGGGATCTGGGGGCTACTGGGCTATACTGGGAGAGGGATAGAGGGTACTGGGGGCACTGGTCTATACTGGGAGGGGATCTGGGGGCTACTGGGCTATACTGGGAGAGGGATAGAGGGTACTGGGGGGCACTGGTCTATACTGGGATGGGGTCTGGGGGCTACTGGGCTATACTGGGAGAGGGATAGAGGGTACTGGGGGGCACTGGTCTATACTGGGATGGGGTCTGGGGGCTACTGGGCTATACTGGGAGAGGGATAGAGGGTACTGGGGGACACTGGTCTATACTGGGATGGGGTCTGGGGGACACTGGTCTATACTGGGAGGGGGATAGAGGGTACTGGGAGGCACTGGGAGGGGGTCTGTGGGCACTGGTCTATACTGGGAGGGGATCTGGGGGCTACTGAGCTATACTGGGAGGGGGGATAGAGGGTACTGAGGGACACTGGTCTATACTGGGAGGCACTAGGTTATACTGGGATCGGGTCTGGGGGACACTGGTCTATACTGGGAGAGGGGTAGAGGGTACTGGGGGGCACTGGTCTATACTGGGAGAGGGGTAGAGGGTACTGGGGGGCACTGGTCTATACTGGGATGGGGTCTGGGGGGCACTGGTCTATACTGGGAGGGGGATAGAGGGTACTGGGGGGCACTGGTCTATACTGGGATGGGGTCTGGGGGACACTTGTCTATACTGGGAGGGGGATAGAGGGTACTGGGGGGCACTGGTCTATACTGGGAGGCACTAGGTTATACTGGGATGGGGTCTGGGGGCTACTGGGCTATACTGGGAGGGGGATAGAGGGTACTGGGGGGCACTGGTCTATACTGGGAGGCACTGGGAGGGGGGTGTGTGTGTCCCCCCCCCCAACCAAACCAACCACAGGCGCCTCTTTCCCCCCCTCCCCCCTCCAAAAAATGAGGGGGGCGGAGCCTTTATTCCCGCCCCTCCCCCACACCGGGGGGGGGGGGGGAGGGGCGTGTGTCCCCCCCATGTCCCCTCCCCCCCCCATGTCCCCTCCCCCCCCCCTTTTGTCCCCTCCCCCCCCCTTTTGTCCCCTCCCCCCCCTCAGCGCCGCCTCCGCACGAGGGTCCAGCCGTCGGGGGGAGGGGCGGGGCCACAGTCCATCGCCTGGGGGAGGGGCGGGATGACGTCATCAGCCCCTCCCCCCTCCCCGGGGTGACATCATCACCTCCCCCCGCCCCCCTCCGCCCCCCCACGCGGTCGATGACATCATCCCTGCCCCCCAGACCCCCTCCCAGTATAAACCAGTGCCCCCCAGACCCCTCCCAGTATAACCCAGTATAACCCAGTACCCCCAAGATCCACTCCCAGTATAGCCCAGTGCCCCCCAGACCCCTCCCAGTATAACCCAGTATAACCCAGTACCCCCAAGATTCACTCCCAGTATAGACCAGTGTCCCCCAGACCCCTCCCAGTATAACCCAGTATAACCCAGTACCCCCCAGACCCCCTCCCAGTATAACCCAGTATAGCCCAGTGCCCCCCAGACTCCTCCCAGTATAACCCAGTATAGACCAGTGTCCCCCACACCCCTCCCAGCATAGCCCAGTGCCCCCCAGACCCCTCCCAGTATAACCCAGTATAACCCAGTACCCCCAAGATTCACTCCCAGTATAGACCAGTGTCCCCCAGACCCCTCCCAGTATAACCCAGTATAACCCAGTACCCCCCAGACCCCCTCCCAGTATAACCCAGTATAGCCCAGTGCCCCCCAGACTCCTCCCAGTATAACCCAGTACAGACCAGTGTCCCCACACCCCTCCCAGTATAGCCCAGTGCCCCCCAGACCCCTCCCAGTATAACCCAGTACCCCCAAGATCCACTCCCAGTATAGACCAGTGCCCCCCAGACCCCTCCCAGTATAAACCAGTGCCCCCCAGACCCCTCCCAGTATAACCCAGTATAACCCAGTATCCCCCAGACCCCCTCCCAGTATAACCCAGTATAGACCAGTGCCCCCCAGACCCCTCCCAGTATAACCCAGTATAACCCAGTACCCCCAAGATCCACTCCCAGTATAGCCCAGTGCCCCCCAGACCCCTCCCAGTATAACCCAGTATAACTCAGTACCCCCCAGACCCTTCCCAGTATAGCCCAGTGCCCCCCAGACCCCTCCCAGTATAACCCAGTACCCCCAAGATCCACTCCCAGTATAGCCCAGTGCCCCCCAGACCCCTCCCAGTATAACCCAGTATAACCCAGTACCCCCAAGATTCACTCCCAGTATAGACCAGTGTCCCCCAGACCCCTTCCAGTATAACCCAGTATAACCCAGTACCCCCCAGACCCCCTCCCAGTATAACCCAGTATAGCCCAGTGCCCCCCAGACCCCCTCCCAGTATAAGCCAGTATAACCCAGTACCCCCAAGATTCACTCCCAGTATAGCCCAGTGCCCCCCAGACCCCCTCCCAGTATAAGCCAGTATAACCCAGTACCCCCAAGATTCACTCCCAGTATAGACCAGTGCCCCCCAGACTCCTCCCAGTATAAACCAGTGCCCCCCAGACCCCTCCCAGTATAGCCCAGTACCCACCAGACCCCCTCCCAGTATAGCCCCTATGGAATGACATCATCAGGGCCCCGCCCCCGCTTGATGACATCACCACCCCATCCAACCCCCCCTAAAATGACATCATCGGCCTGTCCCCGCCCCTTTCTATGACATCACCGATGACCTCACCTCCTCCTCTTCCTCCTCCTCTTCCTCCTCCTCCTCCTCGCCCCCCCCCGGGGTCACGTGACAGGGGGGCGTGGCCGGGGGGGGGGCAGGGGCCAAGGGGGGGGCCCCCCCTTCCAGTGCCCCCCCCACGTCCCCCCCCCCCCGCGCCCGGGCAAAGAGCGTCACCAGCTGCCGGCTCACCTGCGGGGAACGGGGGGACTGGGAGGCACTGGGAGATACTGGGATATACTGGGAGGGGACTGGGAGGCACTGGGAGATACTGGGAGGGGACTGGGGGGGATTGGGGGGGACTGGGAGGCACTGGGATATACTGGGAGGGGACTGGGAGGGGATTGGGAGGCACTGGGAGGCACTGGGATATACTGGGAGGGGACTGGGAGGGGATTGGGAGGCACTGGGAGGCACTGGGGAGACTGGGAGGCACTGGGAGGGGATTGGGAGGCACTGGGATATACTGGGAGGGGACTGGGACATACTGGGATGGGACTGGGGGGGATTGGGAGATACTGGGATATACTGGGAGGGGACTGGGAGGCACTGGGATATACTGGGAGGGATTGGGGAGACTGGGAGGGGATTGGGAGGCACTGGGAGGGGAGTGGGACATACTGGGATGGGACTGGGGTGGATTGGGATGGGATTGGGGGGGACTGGGAGGCACTGGGAGATACTGGGATATACTGGGAGGGGACTGGGAGGCACTGGGAGATACTGGGATGGGACTGGGGGGGATTGGGATGGGATTGTGGGGGACTGGGAGGCACTGGGAGACACTGGGATATACTGGGAGGGGACTGGGAGGGGATCGGGAGGCACTGGGAGGCACTGGGAGGGATTGGGGAGACTGGGAGGCACTGGGAGGGGATTGGGAGGCACTGGGAGGGGACTGGGATATACTGGGATGGGACTGGGGGGGATTGGGATGGGATTGGGAGGCACTGGGAGATACTGGGATATACTGGGAGGGGACTGGGAGGGGATTGGGAGGCACTGGGAGGGGATTGGGATATACTGGGATGGGACTGGGGGGTACTGGGAAGCCAATTTCATGGGTGGAGAATGCCGATAGGAGCCTGGAGGGAACTGGGCTGTACTGGGAGTGACTGGGAGGGGGGCTGAGAGGCTCCTGGGGGCATACTGGTTTATACTGGGACCTACCGGTTCATAGTGGTTCATACTGGGAGCTACTGGGATGGGACTGGGGGGTACTGGGAAGCCAATTTCATGGGTGGAGAATGCCGATAAGAGCCTGGAGGGAACTGGGCTGTACTGGGACTGACTGGGAGGGGGGCTGAGAGGCTCCTGGGGGCATACTGGTTTATACTGGGAGCTACTGGGATGGGACTGGGGGGTACTGGGAAGCCAATTTCATGGATGGAGAATGCCGATAGGAGCCTGCAGGGAACTGGGCTGTACTGGGAGTGACTGGGAGGGGGGCTGAGAGGCTCCTGGGGGCATACTGGTTTATACTGGTTCATACTGATTCATACTGGGAGCTACTGGGATGGGACTGGGGGGTACTGGGAAGCCAATTTCATGGATGGAGAATGCCGATAGGAGCCTGGGGGGAACTGGGCTGTACTGGGAATGACTGGGAGGGGGGCTGAGAGGCTCCTGGGGGCATACTGGTTTATACTGGTTCATACTGGTTCATACTGGGAGCTACTGGGATGGGACTGGGGGATACTGGGAAGCCAATTTCATGGATGGAGAATGCCGATAGGAGCCTGGGGGGAACTGGGCTGTACTGGGAGTGACTGGGGAGGGGGGCTGAGAGGCTCCTGGGGGCATACTGGTTTATACTGGTTCATAGTGGTTCATACTGGGAGCTACTGGGATGGGACTGGGGGGTACTGGGAAGCCAATTTCATGGGTGGAGAATGCTGACAGGAGCCTGGGGGGAAGTGGGCTGTACTGGGACTGACTGGGAGGGAGGCTGAGAGGCTCCTGGGGGCATACTGGTTTATACTGGGACCTACCGGTTCATAGTGGTTCATACTGGGAGCTACTGGGATGGGACTGGGGGATACTGGGAAGCCAATTTCATGGATGGAGAATGCCGATAGGAGCCTGGGGGGAAGTGGGCTGTACTGGGAGTGACTGGGAGGGGGGCTGAGAGGCTCCTGGGGGCATACTGGTTTATACTGGTTCATACTGATTCATACTGGGAGCTACTGGGATGGGACTGGGAAGCCAATTTCATGGATGGAGAATGCCGATAGGAGCCTGGGGGGAACTGGGCTGTACTGGGAGTGACTGGGGAGGGGGGCTGAGAGGCTCCTGGGGGCATACTGGTTTATACTGGTTCATACTGGTTCATACTGGGAGCTACTGGGATGGGACTGGGGGGTACTGGGAAGCCAATTTTATGGATGGAGAATGCCGATAGGAGCCTGGGGGGAAGTGGGCTGTACTGGGACTGACTGGGAGGGGGGCTGAGAGGCTCCTGGGGGCATACTGGTTTATACTGGTTCATACTGATTCATACTGGGAGCTACTGGGATGGGACTGGGAAGCCAATTTCATGGATGGAGAATGCCGATAGGAGCCTGGGGGGAACTGGGCTGTACTGGGAGTGACTGGGAGGGAGGCTGAGAGGCTCCTGGGGGCATACTGGTTTATACTGGTTTATACTGGGAGCTACTGGGATGGGACTGGGGGGTACTGGGAAGCCAATTTCATGGGTGGAGAATGCCGATAGGAGCCTGGGGGGAACTGGGCTGTACTGGGAGTGACTGGGAGGGAGGCTGAGAGGCTCCTGGGGGCATACTGGTTTATACTGGGAGCTACTGGGATGGGACTGGGGGGTACTGGGAAACCAATTTCATGGGTGGAGAATGCCGATAGGAGCCTGGGGGGAACTGGGCTGTACTGGGAGTGACTGGGGAGGGGGGCTGAGAGGCTCCTGGGGGCATACTGGTTTATACTGGTTCATAGTGGTTCATACTGGGATCTACTGGGATGGGACTGGGGGGTACTGGGAAGCCAATTTCATGGGTGGAGAATGCTGACAGGAGCCTGGGGGGAAGTGGGCTGTACTGGGACTGACTGGGAGGGAGGCTGAGAGGCTCCTGGGGGCATACTGGTTTATACTGGGACCTACCGGTTCATAGTGGTTCATACTGGGAGCTACTGGGATGGGACTGGGGGATACTGGGAAGCCAATTTCATGGATGGAGAATGCCGATAGGAGCCTGGGGGGAACTGGGCTGTACTGGGAGTGACTGGGAGGGAGGCTGAGAGGCTCCTGGGGGCATACTGGTTTATACTGGTTCATACTGGTTCATACTGGGAGCTACTGGGATGGGACTGGGGGGTACTGGGAAGCCAATTTCATGGGTGGAGAATGCTGACAGGAGCCTGGAGGGAAGTGGGCTGTACTGGGAGTGACTGGGAGGGGGGCTGAGAGGCTCCTGGGGGCATACTGGTTTATACTGGTTTATACTGGTTTATACTGGGACCTACTAACTGCAGGCTGCCGTCCTCCACCGCCGTGTCGAACTCGTTGTCCATCACCTCGGCCAGGAAATCCTCCACCTCCTCTTCCTCCAGGTCCTCTGGCGGGGGGGGACACGGGGGGGGGGAGGGGACACACATTGTCACCCCTCCCCCCACCCCCGCCCCTCCCCCACCCCGGGGGGGGAGGGGAGAGAAAAAAACCCCCAAAAACTCACCGTTTTGGGTGAAAAAATCCTGCAGGGCCCCCACCAGCCACGCGGCTTTTTCGGGGCTCTGGGGGCCCCCGAAACCTTGGGCCACCGCCAGCTGGGGGGGGGAGGGGAGGGGGGGGAGGGGAGGGTCACCATCACCCCCCGGCCCCTCCCCCACTCTGTCCCCTCCCCCCACAGTGTCCCCCCAGAAAAGCTGCCCCCCCCTCCCACCCCCCAAAAGGTGGCCCCTGGGGGTTCATTAGTGGCCCCTCCCCCCCCTCTGTCCCCTCCCCCCCCTCTGTCCCCCCATCCCCTCCCCCCTCTGTCCCCTCCCCCTCTCTATCCCCTCCCCCCTCTGTCCCCTCCCCCCCTCTATCCCCTCCCCCCTTTATCCCCTCCCCCCCTCTGTCCCCTCCCCCCTCTGTCCCCCCATCCCCTCCCCCCTCTGTCCCCTCCCCCCCCTCTGTCCCCTCCCCCCCTCTGTCCCCTCCCCCCCCTCTGTCCCCTCCCCCCTCTGTCCCCTCCCCCCCCTCTGTCCCCTCCCCCCCTCTGTCCCCTCCCCCCTCTGTCCCCTCCCCCTCTCTGTCCCCTCCCCCTCTCTGTCCCCTCCCCCTCTGTCCCCTCTCCCCTCTGTCCCCTCCCCCCCTCTGTCCCCTCCCCCCTCTGTCCCCTCCCCCCCTCTGTCCCCTCCCCCCTCTCTGTCCCCTCCCCCTCTCTGTCCCCTCCCCCCTTCTGTCCCCTCCCCCCCTCTGTCCCCTCCCCCCCTCTGTCCCCTCCCCCTCTGTCCCCTCCCCCCTCTGTCCCCTCCCCCCCTCTTTCCCCTCTCCCCTCTGTCCCCTCCCCCCTTTATCCCCTCCCCCCTCTCTGTCCCCTCCCCCCTTTATCCCCTCCCCCCTCTCTGTCCCCTCCCCCCTTTATCCCCTCCCCCCTCTGTCCCCTCTGTCCCCTCTCCCCTCTGTCCCCTCCCCCCTTTATCCCCTCCCCCCTCTCTGTCCCCTCCCCCCTTTATCCCCTCCCCCCTCTGTCCCCTCTGTCCCCTCCCCCCTCTGTCCCCTCCCCCCTCTGTCCCCTCCCCCCCTCTGTCCCTCCCCCTCTGTCCCCTCCCCCCCTCTGTCCCCTCCCCCCTCTGTCCCCTCCCCCCCTCTGTCCCCTCCCCCCTCTGTCCCCTCCCCCCTCTGTCCCCTCCCCCCTCTCTGTCCCCTCCCCCCTCTGTCCCCTCCCCCCTCTGTCCCCTCCCCCCCCTCTGTCCCCTCCCCCCCTCTGTCCCCTCCCCCTCTGTCCCCTCTCCCCTCTGTCCCCTCCCCCCCTCTGTCCCCTCCCCCCTCTGTCCCCTCCCCCCCTCTGTCCCCTCCCCCCTCTCTGTCCCCTCCCCCTCTCTGTCCCCTCCCCCCTTCTGTCCCCTCCCCCCCTCTGTCCCCTCCCCCCTCTGTCCCCTCCCCCCCTCTGTCCCCTCCCCCCTCTGTCCCCTCCCCCCTCTCTGTCCCCTCCCC